>NC_040011.1:21267518-21322052 GCF_000972845.2 Larimichthys crocea
AACACAAAACGACCACAGAACACGGCTAATCAACACCCTAAGAAAGTCCATCACATAACAAAGACTGCACTAAGTGAGAAAACAGCACAACTCTTCCAGCAGTGATGATGCCTATGTTTTTGCAGTTGATGCTGACAAGATCTCAGAGCTGCCACAGACTCACATCAAGCTGAACAGCAGTAGTATATTGGTTTTAATTGATACAGGAGCCTCAACAAACTGTGTCAGTGGAACAAGTTTTGAGAAACTGGTGCTACGTCCAAAACTCAGCCCCACCAAAACCAAGATCTACCCCTTCCGCTCCAATGTTCCACTGCCCGTCAGCGGTGCTTTCAAGTGCAGTGTGGAGAAAGGACAGAAAAAGACAATGTGCACATTCTTTGTGATTAAAGGTGACGGATTCAGTGTTCTCAGTTACAAAACATCCAAAGCACTGGGAGTGATTAAAGTGGTCACAGCAGTATCATCCACACTACAGTGCTGCACAGTCACAGATGAGCTGGTGGAAAGTTTCAAGGCATCGGAAAACTGAAAGACTTTCAGGTAAAGCTTCACATAAATCCTGGCATCAAACCTACATGCCAGCCACACCAACGTGTGCCATTCCACATCCGCCAGAAGGTGGAGGATGAGCTTCGGAAACTGGAGGCAGATGACATCATTAAGGAGGTCTCTGGCCCAACACCATGGGTCTCACCTATTGTCGCATCTCCCAAGCCCAAAGAACCTGACAAAGTAAGAATTTGCATTGACATGCACCAAGCTAACACAGCCATAGAGAGAGAACGCCACATCACTTCCACCATGGACGACGTGATACATGAGTTAAACGGAGCGAATGTGTTTTCCAAACTGGATTGGAGAGCTGGATACCACCAGCTAGAGCTTCATCCAGACAGCAAATACATCATCACATTCACCACTCACCTTGGATTGAGGCGCTACAAAAGACTGAGTTTCGGGATATCTTCCGTTGCTGAGGTATTTCAGAATGCCATATGCCAAACACTACAAGGTCTCTCTGGTATGAAGTACTTCAGCGATGACATCATCGTCTACGGTGCCTCCCAGACAGAACATGACAACAACCTCCAAGCACTGTTCCCGAGACTCAGAGAAAGCGGTCTTACACTCAATCGTAAAAAATGTGAGTTCAACAAGTCCAGGCTCGAGTTCTTCGGTTTCATCTTCTCAGCACGAGGTGTTTCAGCAGATCCCAAGAAAATTGCTCCAGTTCAGCACGCTGCAGACCCCCAGAATCCAGGTGAAATCAAAAGTTTGCTGGGCATGGCCAATTATTGCTCCAGGTTTATCAAAGACTTCTCCTCCATCTCAGAACCGCTGCGCAAGCTCACCAGAAAAGACACAGCCTGGGCATGGGGCCCAGAACAGCAAGCTGCAGTACAGACACTGAAAGACAGTCTAACCAGTGACACTACAATGTCATACTCCTACCCAGGCAGAGAGACAGAACTGGTTGTGGATGATAGCCCTGTTGGACTGGGTTCAAAAGGATGCCAATCTTTTCTGCCAAAAAAATGAAAAAGGGGTGAAGTACATAGTAGCAAATGCGAGTCAGTCCCTCAGTGATGTAGAGAGGAGATACTCACAGACAGAAAAGGAAGCACTGGCCATTGTGTGGAGCTGCGAGCATTTCCACCTGTACATCTATGATCATCCTTTCATTCTAGTGACAGATCACATAGCACTGGAAATCATATGGAACAATCCCAGGTCAAAACCACCCGCCAGGATTGAGAGATGGGGACTGAGGCTTCAACCCTACAACTTCAAGGTGGAATACAGAAAGGGAGCTGACAACCCAGCTGACTACATGTCCCGTCACCCCATCCCTTCTCAGGCAGGTGACAGCACACGTGCAACAAAAGTAGCAGAAGAGTATGTGAACTTCATTGCGAGTCATGCAACACCTAAAGCCATGACACTCACTGAGATCAAAGCACTTGCAGACCCAATCCTTCAAGAGTTCAGTGCTCACATCAGAGACAACACATGGCACAAAATTGACAAGTCATGACATGCTGACATATTAAAGCAGTTCAAACAAGTTAGCAGTGAACTAACAACATCACATGCATCAGACATTATACTGCGGGGAACTAGAATAATAATTCCCACTGCCCTGCAAGATAGAGTGTTACAGCTAGCCCATGAAGGACACCAGGGCATTGTCAAAACTAAAGCACTACTCAGAACCAAAGTCTGGTTTCCAGATATTGATCGTAAAGCAGAAGCAGTAGTACGTAGTTGTCTCGCATGTCAGGCCAACACACCAGTTGCATATACTGAGGCACTAAAAATGTCGGTTCTGCCAGAAGCTCCCTGGCATAGCGTTAGTGCAGACTTTTATGGACCACTTCCAACTGGAGAGTACTTGCTCGTCATCATAGATGATTATACACGCTACCCAGTTGTCAAGAGTGTAAGGTCAACCTCAGCAAGCACGGTCATTCCGGTCATGGACAAAATCTTCTCCATGTTTGGGATCCCCAGAGTCGTAAAAACTGACAATGGCCCCCCTTTTAACAGTGACCAGTTCTCCCAGTTTGCAGACTATCTAGGATTCCATCACCGCCGGATCACACCACTTTGGCCTCAAGCCAATGCTACAGCTGAATAATTCATGAGCACACTGGGCAAAGCTGTTTGTGTCACCGAAACACAAGGAGTCCCCTGGAAACAACTTCCTATGTGAGTACCGATCCACACCTCACAGCTCGACAGAAAGCTCACCTGCTGAACTGTTGTTCCAACGCAAGGTGTACACAAAGATTCCTGCATTCACTCACACTGCAAGTAACAGTTCAGACTCTGAAGTGAGAGCAAGGGACAACAAGGCTAAAGCCAAGATGAAATCTCATGCAGACTCTCATCGTTATGCTACACCACACATTCTCACACCAGGTGACACTGTACTTCATCGTCAGCCAAAGCATAACAAGCTCACCACACCGTACAACAGTAAGCCATACACGGTGACAAAAGTCAAAGGCTCTATGGTCACAGCTACCAGAAATGGACACTTCATCGTCAGGAAGTCTTCATTCTTCACGAAGATAGCTCCAGAGCTATTGGACATCCCACCAGATCCTGTTGATGATGATTGTGATAACAGTGATGCCTCTGCGATCACAACAACGCCAAAATACCCTTCAAGGCACAACAGACGTACTCCTGTCTATCTACAGGACTATACGTAGCTTATGGACTGTTAAATGGGTTATGTGTTGAAGCCTAGATTGTGAAGGCCAAGTGCTTGTAAATGCTGCTAAGACATATTTACTATTTTTCTATATGGGTAGAATGTTCATACAGTCAAAGAGTTGTTGACACGTGTTTAACATGTACGACTAAGCCCAGTGTCAGAATGTCAAAGCATCATATTGGTAATTGCTGTTTAAAAAAAAAAAAGGGCAATGTGATGTTCACAGTAATGTTATGTGTTGACAGTATAAACTACGCCACCTGGTGGAGGAACAGTTAGTCAAGCAGTCAAGGAGCCAGCGATGGCAGTGTGTGTAAAAGCCTCGGTTGATAAACCATGTTGCTGTTCAGTAAGTCGGTGTTTGTCTGGTCCATAAATCCACATTACAAACACTACAGGTATGCCAAGTTGTCTAAGAGCAGTGGCCACTGTTGCTATTTTAATTAACAAATCTTCCCACATTGTAATGGCTCATGACTGTGTTGTACACATTCCACATTCAGTATTACACATCCTGAACATCTACAACCCAAAACGTGATGGCAGCACGTCGTTCAGGTTATGAGGTAATATTTCTTTCCAGGCCCAACGTAACTTTAAAGCACTCACCTCCATTGGTTGACACTGATGAGGAGCACAAATGCATTGCCAATATTGATATGTACATCTACTGCAAACATCAATACCAAATTCCGATATGGTTTCCTAATACTGGTGGTTCAGCTAGCAGACTATATGACAACATACACCTGGCTGGTTATGCATTAGTAAATTAAAATGTTTTAAATAAACTGGGAAGTTGTAGAAGCAGACTGAATTTTTTCAGAGCTGTAGTCAAGTCATAATCCCAAGTTGCAATTTGTAAAACATGTTACGGGTTACGTTACTCGACACCTGCTAAACATGAAAAGAATAAGATTTCAGCTCCACTCATGATCATGTTTTCTAATAAATCTATGAAGTTTAAATATTTGACCAACACTGTTTTACAGGAGGACCTTTTAAACAGCTGTTCTATTGCTAGTTTTTGTCTTTTCAATATAATTCTCAAGTTTGTTTCAAGTCGTACTCTTTCAAATATCAACCAGCTATAGAACTTTTCAGTATGTTATTTTTCTACTCCTTATTATTATCAATAATTGTTATTATTGATATTGTTTTAAGTGAGGCTCTTATCATTTAACAGAAAAATACTTCGTACAAACAGCACAATAAGAGCTAATAGAGTTAGTAGAGAGTGAATAATCAAAATGAAGCTCTGAAGCTTTGGGTTTGTCACATACACTTATTTTATAAGATTTCAGCATTGAGGAACAATCACACTACATTCCTGATTTTGTACAGTCAAAAGCAAACTAACAAACAAAAAAGTATTGATCATTATATATTTATGTATTTATCATTATAACTAACTATAGTAACTCACGGTGCTAGAGGGGAGGGAGAGACGCTAAATAAAGCCATTTATACAGATACAGGCTACTTCAGACTATACTTGTTATTTCACACATGTACTGTAGCACAAAAAAGGAGAGACTCTATGTCAGATGAGTTCTCACATGTTAAAACAGTGAACTCCGAAAGTAGGAAATTCGTCGTAACAACGGAGAACTTTGATCCATGTATTTTGTGCCATGTAGTTTGCCCACAAGCTCTCCAACATGTGCTGGCACATGTTGCACACGGACCAACACATGTTGGAAGAGGGGTGATAAATTGTTAAATGGTTTGCACATTAGACTAGTTTCACAAACGTTTGTAGATAGTTGTATGACGTGCCAACAGACCAGCTAGAAGAAGAACACATTGAAGCATGACCATCTGGAACCTCTGTCAGGTTCTTTTTGTACATTTGCAAATAGACTGTACATATGAAAAATTGTTAAGGCAATAAATATTTGTTAGTCATAACTGAGTGATTCTCAAAGTGAGTTGAGGGTTCACAACAAGAAACGAAGACACAAGAACAGTTCTTAAGTGTCAAAAAGTCTAAAAGAGGTGATCCCCAGATTTGGGGTGCCACAGAATATAGATAGTGACTAAATTTGTTTTTGTAAAAAAAATCATGCAGGATCTGTCAGGAATTTTAGGGTTCAAGTTGCAGTTGCATGTTCCGTATCACCCACAAAGTTCTGGTCAAGTTAAAAGAATGAATGCAACTATCAAAGAACGGTTGACCAAAACAGTATAAGGTCTGAAATGGCCTGATGCACTGCCTATTGTGCTGTACTCCATCTAAAGTGCACTAAGTGCAACAACAGGACTGAGTCCTCATGAGATGTTAATGGGGAGACTAATGTCCACAGGGACAAGTTAACCTCTGACACCAAACAAAACTTCTCTGCTTTGGACGGATGAGTTTATGGTTGAATATGTAAAAAGATTAACTGACGTTTTGAATTTTATCATTACAGGTGTCTGAACGGCTCACGAAACCATCGGAGGAACCAATTCATCCTCTTAATGAAGGAAATTTTGTATTACTCAAATATAGAAAAAAAAAAGTTTTTGTCTCCCAGGTGGAACCAGGTGTTGGTGACAACGAGGACTTGTATTTCCTGCGCTTTAACCAAACTGCCTATTAACCAAACTAACCAAACTGTTAACCCTGTTATGTTTGACTGTCCAATTGACAGATGTGATGACTGTTATATTGTTCACCCCCTGACTTTCTCTCAAGGTAAATGGTCGTGGACAACGCATGACAAAGCTCTGATTAAGACGGTGTTGAGTGTACCCAGGTAATGAAGGTAACATTCACAGCTGCTGTACCTTTGACTGAACCTCTGGAGCTGTGGTGTTTCACTAAACAGCCATTGAAAAGTTATCCTGATTATAAACTGTGGGCTGTTAATTACCGAGATGTTCCAGGGGAGGTGTAGAGTGGTAAGATCTGTACTATGGTGAAACTGATAAGGGCGATAGTTTTCTATATATTGGTCAATTTTCTTCCATAAATACACTCGAGGTAGCCAAATCTAAATCAACAAGATGTGATAGCCTTCGTCTATACACTCACCAATGTCTCATCCAATTCCATTCACTTGAGCGGATTATAAAATGTTCAATTGGAATGATTTGGCCACAAGATTTGAAGATGAAGCAGATGAGTGCTATACTCCTGCCTACCCTGCAGTCTCCACATAATACTGAAATTGCCTTATACGTTGCTAAAACAGTCAATGAACAGTACCTACTGAGCGATTTCAGTTTTACTACACCTTTTTGCATTAATCATATACAAAAGTATGTAAAATTAGGTTTTGAATATGGAGTTCAAATAGTTCTGGCCCAAACAAACTGCTCAAAACCTCTTGGAAACCAGGTGTGTGTACGCCCAGAGGCTGCCAATCCGGTGGGTAAGAGGTATTATGATTTTGAAGGTTTTAAGGAAAGGATTCAAGGCTTTGGCCTGGATGATCGTTCTCTTGGGGAAGTTGGTGAAGAGGAGACCTATGGTCTGTAAATGTATGGTGTCTATGGAGCAACAGGTGGTTAAGTGGATGAATAAAAATAAATAAAATTGCGATCAAATATTTTCTATCTTCGGGGATAAAATCAGTTTTCTGTTACCTGTGTGTTCCATTTTAAGTTAACTTTATGTGGTGATTCTGGCTTTACTGGTTGTTTGGTGTTCTAAAAGATGTCATTTTAATCATTTAGAAATTGCCATTTTATAAATCAGTTTTAAAATCTATTTTCCATGATGGTTTTCACAGTGATGTAATACATGTTTGTCAGTTCAAAGTTACAACTATGTTATGATAATATGCAACTGATGTATAATGACTTGGAAATATTCTGATTCTGATGTAAATATAACTGATGTATAATGACATGGAAATATTCTACGAAGATGGATTCCACGCTACCATGCATCGTATGTGCTAGTAACCTCTCCATGGTGGAGATTTTGCAATATCTTGATTGCAAAGATGATTTTTTTTTGATTGGAAAAAGGAAATAAATTTTGATCTACAATATTAAATTAATTGTTTCATGGAACCCCCTCTAATTGCTAGGGTTTTATCTACTAGGTGATAGAATAAATTTGATCTTTCTCCTCTCCCAGTGGCATATTTGCACATGATCTGTGACCTCCCTGATGACCTTCTTTAACACCTTGGTGTTGTAGGGGATCTTCGCTAGCTTAAAGGCCCTTGTTGACCTGAAAGTGGAACTCACACATCTTGGGAATGGGATGATGAGGTACATAAGAGTTTCTCACTGATTGTATGAATTAATCTAAACCTACTGCTTTGTTTGATTTTTATTGAGGTCCTTTTGAATACATTTTTGTGTGATTACAAATGTTTTATAATGTTTTCGTCAATCCCATTCTGACTGTACTCCCTGGTGGTATCTAAATTTGGTAATTATTATTCGGTAGTTAGTATTGATCTTATGATAATTAAGAGGGGATTGTTATGGAATTTTCTATCCTTGGGCTATACATGGTCACGTCTGGGCCTTGAGGTCCTCGGCAGTATTACTTGTTTGTCTTTGACTCGGCATGTAGCACCTGCAAGATTTTGCATGTATTATGGGTTTTGGTTTTCTTAAGGTGGCGTTGTCGGTTAACTCTCTAGATCTGCCACTCGAAGTTACATCATTATCGCCACACAAACAACAAACGACAGGTCGGACAGAAAACAAGTGCAGCCACACACCAGCTCCAAATATGGTCACTTCTGTCTAAAAAATACTAAACAAAATGTCAAGATTAACTTTGTGACAACACTGTCACAAATCACTGTCGCAAATCACAACAGATGCTAGCATAGCTGCTAACATCTGTGGATCACTGAAAGAAGAGCTAAGAACAACACTGAAGGAGATTTTACTCTTTATCCAACTGACTTCATAAAGAGTTTGACTACACTGAAATGGTTGTTAATCTGATTGTTTGAGACAAATGGCTCATCCAATCATGTGCCAAGGATTTCTTTTGAAAGTGCCCACTCTTTTCCAAACACTCAGGTGCTGTCAGGTTACCAAATCACTGGTCACAGAGAAAAGTTCCACATTGACAGCCCACTATAGGGCACAACCACAACATGAACTCTCTAATAAAAAAGCCACGTTTGGGCAAATGGAAGATTTAGGCGTGATCACAAATTAGGTTTCAGCATTTTCTGTAAATTCTGTTTGAGTGTGACCTGATCTAAAACAGTCCTGAGCTCATGGAGGCAATTTGATCTTACTCGTTAACAAGGCCTCATTAGGGCCCCATGCTTCATTTTCTTAATTAACTGATTAAGTTAAATGGAATGGAAAGTCAGGACTGGGAGTTTAAACACAACTACACACACACACTTGTCAAATGGAGTCACAGTTGGTGTGTGGTGTGTGCTGAGGGGGCCCACTCAGCACAAAGTCGTCTTTTTAACATTTGGAGACACTGAAGAGAGTTTATTTATTGCTTAATAAACTCAAGGATAACTCAAATACAAGTAAACATGCATAATTACTTTGAAAAACACTGCTAATAATACATTCTGCACAAATACATAATAAATACATAATGAATAAATATTAATATATAAAACACATCATTAAATACGGAAGCATAAATACATGAGTTTACTACAACAAAAATAAAATGCCTGTAAAACTGCCTAATGGTGCATTTTTAGGAGTAATGCAATAAAAATAAATGAGATACACATAATTAATACACAATCTAATGAGGGAACAGTGCCAAGAAAAATAATCTAAATAAAATATAAAACATATTTTGCTTTATTTATACTTTAAATAATTCATTTCATGTGTTCAGAGTTGTGATGTCTTCAGTGTAAATCTATAATGTAGAAAGTCACAAATGACAAAGAAAAAACACTGCATGAGAATCTGTGTCCAAGCTTTTGACTTTGGTACTGTATCTAATATTATTATTATAAGGCCAGATGAGTTGACAAAAGTTAATTACACAGAATTATGTTATTATGTTAGCTCGTCTTATAGAGTGTTGTCTGTTCTTCCACCCTCCAATAATACTTTTATAGTGCTGGTGGATCAGCAATATGTTCATGGTTTACTAAACATTTCAAATAAAAGTTAGAAGAGAGGAGATTAAACAGTGAAATCATACAGGTGTGCAGGTGTGAAGGGTATTTACCTGGAGACTCAGGCGGCTCCGATGACACAGTCAGCCTTCTCTGACTGTCCTCACAGCATTCATCTGAAAAGACAAGCAGTGGTATACCATCAAGCATTAATAGAGTCAATACACAGTGACACTTTGTAAAAGTGATTATTCAGGCTGTAACATATGCATATAGAATGTGTTAAAGGGCCTTGCATAATCACATTGTCGAGTCTGAGCTAGTTAGTAGCAAATAAAGACGCAATCATGGTATTTGTTAAAGTTGTGACATTTTTAGTTTGTCCTTTCTGCCTGCCAGAAAATTCTGTTCTCATATTATCCAATCAGGAGAGAGAGACTTCAAACAAATAGGCGGCCCTCTCAGGCAGCAGAACTTTAGTGTGACGGCATGGACTGCTAACAGGAAGTTAGCCAAATGCTAATTTTGCCTATTGCACCTTTAGGTTTATGACCAAATACCTGCAATACTAATGACACTCTCATCAGCCTCAGCTGTAATTTGTGATGTGTGTGTTTTTTGTTAGATTAGACTTATTTCTAGTGATTTAGCTGCTATGCTATCAGCGGGACACACACAAGCAAACGATGCACTAATCTGGCTGAATTTAGAAAAACAGAATTATCATTAAATGAGTAGATGGTCATAGACCCAAAGCACCAATTAAAACAAAAATCATTACATTTTCTGAAAGTCACACTTTCCACATGTTGTTACCTCCCACCACACAACACCTCCTTGTAGAGCATCGCTGTGTGGCACGAAGGGGGTTCAGAGAAATGCCATAAGAGAGGAACGGTGGCAAAGTCAGGCAAGTCAACTATTGTAATACATGTGTCAGTTTTTCAGTAAAGCGTTAAGGTCATTGTGGGTCGTGTAACGACTATGCTAACATGCTAACATGCTAATGTTTGAAAAGCATAATGTTTAGCATGTTAGCATGCTAGCATTTGGTAATAAGCAGTAAACACAAAGTGTATCTACTGCATGGGAGATGGCCCTGGAAGGTCCCGCACAAAACTCAGCTCAGCTGATTGATGTTTCCATGTGACTGAGCAGGAATGTGTTGAGCAGAGAGAACAGGAGCAGATGTGTGTTTGTTACAGTCAGACAGACAAACAGACAGACAGACAGTCATCACTGTCAGTGTTTTGAGTAGCTGCACCTTTGTTTTCAACGTTCAACTGCTTAACGCATCCAGATGCACGGCCCACACAGTCCTCCGGCCAGACTCTGAAACTATTTAAAACATGTTCCAATATGTAGAGGTGTCCTACCGAAGTAAATACACAGTGCCTTCAGGTTTAGTATTCAGATGAAGTATTGCATTATTACTGAGTGATGTTAGAATAAAATGTTTTATATTTGTATTGTGTGACCTGTGAGTTGTGTTGCCAACTCATCACCCTGGTTTCTATAGATCCATAGAGCAGAAGGCCACCTCTATCAGTTGATTGAAAAAGGATCTCTAGAACAGAGGGCTACTCTGATTATCAGTTGGTTGAAAACAGAGGGACAAGATACAGTCAGGGTCAAAAAGTCAAACCCCCTAAAAGTTCAGTATGCAGTTAGTCATGTTAGGCACACTGTAAGATAGATGTCTCAGATCCCTGACTAGTGTTACGGCTGCCGCGCATATGTGTGTGTAGTCTGTCCCCTAGGTAAATGCAGGTGTGCAATTGCCGGTCCCTGGTTGGCCCCAACTGGAGGAGGCGGGGACAACACGTCTGAGGCTGTGCAGGGCCAGGATTGGTGCGGCATCCTTTCCGCGCTGCCAATGAGAGGGCCCACGCAGCAGCATCACGGGCATTTAAACCAGAGCCGCCCGAGCATCGTGGCAGCTTCACTTGTTGTTTGTGTGGTGTTCGTGAGCTCGCCTCGTTTAGTCATTTCATATGATACTCGTTTGTTTGTATTCGTAACTGTGGAGGTTAGAGTATTGAATTGTTGGGACTGGGCAGGGATTAGTTTAGATATATATTTACTAATCACAGTAGAGTATATTTCTGTTAGACCCATTAGTCCAGGAGTGCTGTTTTTGACGTGTTTTTTGTTATTAAATAGTAGCTTAGTTAGTGAGGTTTTCCTTTCTCGTTTTGGTTTGCTACTTAGATATTATAGGCTCTGTTAGAGTTCTCTTTTTGTTATATTTGTTTGTTCGTTTAACAGCACTCGCTCGCCCTTAGTTCCCTTTGGCCTCACCTCCTTTTGTTTAAAAACGATCTGAACTTTCATTTAATAAAATACTTTTGTTTATTAACCTTAAAATCTGGTTTTATGTTACTTCTTTTCAT
Organism: Larimichthys crocea; assembly: GCF_000972845.2. Classification (NCBI taxonomy): domain Eukaryota; kingdom Metazoa; phylum Chordata; class Actinopteri; family Sciaenidae; genus Larimichthys; species Larimichthys crocea. Next base: position 21,279,146 of record NC_040011.1, read on the forward strand.
ATCCTTATATATGGTCGTAACACTAGTTACAACTGAACATCGAAGGGGGAGTTTAGGTTTTCCTCCTCTTTAGGAAGCTGGCTGAAGACGATTGGAGCAGCTGAGTGCCAAGAGGCTGGGACCAGCCTGTGCACCAACAAGGGAGAGCCAAGTTTAAACCAGGGCCGCTCCCCAACAGTTTTTGGACCAATGAGATAGGCACACATAATATATAACTTTGTGTAAATTCTAAGTTAGGCACTCTCTTTTTGGAAGTTGGTTGCAGCTAACTGCTTGCAGACTGCAATTTGCTGAACAAAAGAGGTCCATGTACATGTAATATTTTAATGTCCTGATGCTAAATAAATACTCGTACTAAGGAATAATTTGGCTGTAGAATTCCTCTATGCAAATCAACGAACGCGCTAACAAAATTGGTGACCCCGACGTGATTTGTTAAAAAGAGGAGAAAAATTTGGAGGGTTCCAGTCTGAAGATTTCACTGGACCTCTTGCCACTCACGAGACCGATCAACATTAAAAGGTAAGCAGACGCCTGTTGTTCCATGAACCAAAGTTCTGTATATTGGTTTACTACTAAATTGTATGAGTGATAAGGAGGTAAGGAGGTTCAAGACGTAAAAATTATTTTGCAGAAAAGTGTTGAAAGTGCACATTGCACATTGAGTTGTGACAGCATCAGGAGATCAAAATTCTGATACTATAGTGTGTGTGTGAAAGGCCTGAGAATGATGAAGATATAAGAGAAGTGTGAACGTGAAACTGCCCTCACAGACAATAGGTTGTGGAGTAATATAGTCGAAAAGGGGACTTGTTGACTCGTCTACCTTTCTATATGTGTTTAATTTAGGCGGGACACATTAAGGAGACGTTTAGTTTGGAAAGCGTAAAAAGGTCTCCGTAAATCCAGGACAAGCTAAAACTGATGTACATTAGAACCAGATCCTGCTCTTGAAGCATATAATCGAGTATCTGTGAGTAGGCATGATCGTATGATTGTGGTATTAGTATCCACTCAGGGTTGACGTGGTCTGTTGTATCAATGTTTAAATACTGCGAGACGTTACAGAAGACAGTCTGCAGTGTTGCTGGTGTGAGCTGATACGTGTGTGCCTTGTATTCGCCCAATTTTATTCTGGTGTTAACTAAATCAAATCAAATCAATTTTATTTGTATAGCCCCAAGTCACAAAGTACATTTGCCTCAGAGGGCTTTACAATCTGTACAGGGAGTGACACCCTCTGTCCTTAGACCCTCGGTTCGAGTGAGGAAAAACTTGCCCACAAAAACCCTTTTAACAGGGAAAAAATGTGGAAGAAACCTCAGGAAGAGCCACAGAGGAGGGATCCCTCTCCCAGGACGGACAGACGTGCAATGGATGTCACGTGTACAGGACAGATCAACACAAACATATTGTACAATTACAATGACTGACAAAATGACAATGAATCACAATGAATGATAAAATGACCACAGTAGCAGATATGATAGCAATAATGAGTAATAAATGTGTAGTTGATGTCATGCAGGATCACAGCAGCAACCACGATCCACAAGAACCTGCTGGACGACAGAGCACAGAAACTCCGGGGAAGTTTGGTTAGTAACATGCATTAACGAGACGTATGTCCACAGATGGTAAGAGGGAGGGAGAGGGAGAGAGAGAGAGAGAGAGAGAGAGAGAGAGAAAAGGGTAAGGGAGATGTGACTGCATTTTCAACCAATACCGTGCCTAGCTAGGCATAACCCTGGGGGGAGGGGGAGTCCCCTGGCAGTCTATGGCAGCATAACTAAGGGATGACCTGAGCCAGCCCTAACTATAAGCTTCCCGTACCCAGAATGGTAGTTTGTTCCACAGAAGAGGAGCCTGATAGCTAAAAGCTCTGGCTCCCAATCTACTTTTGGAGACTATAGGAACCACAAGGAACCCAGCATCCTGAGAGCGCAATGTTCTAGAGGGGTAGTAAGGTATTATGAGCTCTTTTAGATATGATGGTGCCTGACCATGAAGAGCTTTGTAACTAAGTTGATTGAGTTGAGATCTGATTCACATCGGACGGCGGCGACGTGCTTTGTGGTAATGTATTGTGTCACTTCCGGTTATCGGTGTTGCTGCCACGGTGCTCTATGCTGTGTTCATCTAAACAGATTTCTCACATCACTGATTATCTACTTATCTCTGCACTATCCTTTGACTTGTTCTGTCTCTGCACGAACAGGTCTCTTTACTATAGTGACCACAATCTGCTCTCCTCCTCTCTCCTCTCTCCTCTCCTGCTCTCTCCTGCCCTGTGTGCCACATGTTCAGTTACTCCTCGTCCTCCTTTAGTGATAACGGTACTTGTAATAAACGTAGTTTATTTGTAGCTCTGGAGGCGAGGGTCAGTGAGTTAGAGGCACGGTACTGCACCACCGAACAGTCAGTAGCTCAGATAGTTAGCCAGTCCCCTGTAGCCGGTGAAGTACAGCCACAGGTAGCTCAAGTTAGCCGTCCCCCCGGTAGTTCCAGAGCAGCCGGGAGGCTGGGTGACTGTTGGAAGGAGGCATAGCCCCAAACTGAAGCCCATGGTACACCACCAACCGCTCCACATTTCAAACAGATTTTCCCCGCTCAGCGACACACCCACTGAGAGGCCAACTCTGGTCATTGGCAGCTCCATAGTCCGAAACGTGTTAGTGACACCGGGGGGCATAGTTAAATGTATCCCGGGGGCCAGAGCGGGTGACATCAAATATTTTTTGAAACTGCTGGCTAAAGATAAACATAAATACAGTGTGGATATAGATGTACAAATGTACAGCACAAACACACTAGCTATTCAAGTAATCACAATGTTTAAAGAATGTGTAATGAAGCAAATGAATGTAACAGTGAGAAGTGTCCAGCACAGCAGGGACACACACTGCTGCTGACTCCTATTTCTTCTACTGGCTATTTCAGGAATGTCTCAGAAAGGTTTGCACAGACAGAGCAAAAGGACTGCACCCTTAGAAGGAGGAAACACCCTATTTTAAGCAGCTAAAATATAACCATATAGGGCAGAGTGACTTCAGTGGACAGGTGTAAAAGAGTATAAGAAGACTGAAGCAGCAGGGACTCTTCAGATCTTACTTGGCTTTTTGCTGTAACAGAGGTATTTTCTGTGTTAGGATCTCCAAAAGCTTTTGTTATAATTGAATAAATACTTTGAACGAATCCACGTCTTCCGAGTGCTCATCTTGCATCAACCAATTCGGGGAGGTGAATTAATATTGCCTCAACAGTTTTGGGGGCTCGTCCGGGATGCAGGAAGAGCTGGTTTTGGCTTAAAGGATGACACACAAGCAAGACAGGACACAGACCGGTCTAAATAAGGTGAGCAGAAGCCTGTTTAACTCGAATTCTGCATGTTGAAAATACTAAATTAAGTGTCCTGGATCTGTGAGTGTGAAGTCTCTAAATTTAAAGCGTGTGATCGTTGCAAAGTTGGTAAACGGCCAGAAATAATGAAGTTTTGAGTAAAAGAAGTGTGAAATACCTCAACTGGCAAAAAGATAAATAACAGACTGCCTTGGTCATGGCAGGACAAAGCCGTTCGTGGACGCGGGGACGGTGCCCTGAGTGGGCGGCTGGGTTAGAGTCCCGGGGAGTTCAAGGCCCCCGAAATTCAACTAGGTTTGAAGCCATCGGAGTGCAATATCTCCGTAAACTTTAGTGGGGAATTGAGGCGCTCGGAGTGCAATACATCCGGAAATTCTAGTGGGTTAGAGTCCCTCGAACCTAGAACTTCGTAAATTCCATGGGTTTCAAACCATCGGAGTGCAAATCTCCGTAAATGTTCGTGGGGATGGAGGCCCTCGGAGTGCAATACCTCCGGAAATTCTAGTGGAAAGTCTGTTGGGTTAGAGTCCCTTGGGTTAGAGTCCCATAAAGATCGCCACAAAGGCTGGGTTAGAGTCCCGTGAGGTATAATTAAATTGTAAATGTATTTTAAATGCTCTGCTGAAAATTATGTGTTGAAGTATTGTGTTAAATTGCAAATGCTGCTGTATGCTTGATGTTTAACTGTCTGTTTGTTTTTTGTGAGGGAAATTAAGTGTGTAAAACCTATAACTTTGAAGTGTCTTCAGTAAGAGTCATATAGAGCAGTGTCTTGACAAAAAAAACAGACAGAGGAAACCTTTGCGGTGTGAACGTAATCTGTCTGGGCCACGGAAACCTTTGCGGTGTGAACAGAAGTAATCATTTTTGTCACAAAGGTCAGTTGCTCTGGTTTATGTCATATAAACTGACTGGCTGCTCTGACTCTACCACTGAATAGGACTGGTTGTTTGGGGCTATTCCATACAAACCAGTTGGCTTCAAAGTTTAGCTAGGACTAGTAGGATAGTCTAGAATGAAAGGTGAATTTGATAGAAAAATAGATGACGGCGGATGGGACCCGTGGGGACCTGGAAGCCATTTGAAAAACAAGTTATATAATTATTATTATATAATGATGGCTACGGCCAGAGATATAGAGAGAAAAGATAAGGAGGCTAGGCTAAGGAGTGTGAAGGAACAGCTAGAACAGCTAGTCAAATATAAGGGAAAGATCTAGATCAAGATCGACGGGGATGGTCTGAGCTGGCAGTCTGGTGGCAGAGTGTTAAACATTTGAATAAGGACGAAGGGAAGCCATCATGCCAAAATAAGGTAAGACCAGACTCGCAACCTGCATCTCCACCTCCATATGCCCCTCCTAGTGCACCGCTCACGGTGGGTTTATCCCACCATACAGCTTACAGAGGGTAAGCTACACGTTGACGATGACCCAGACTCAGACTGGACTGGATCTCAACAAGGAAGTGACGCTGACAACACGTCAACCAAAAATAGACCTATAGAATGTACACCTCGGATGCCAGAAGAGCCTGAGACTGACAAAGACGATCCCTTTGCACAACGCAGACGTACACGAGATTGAACAACAGGCCCAAATCCAACTAACAGACAGTTAGAGATGTATAGTAACGAAGTGGAACTACTTAAGTACTGTACTTAAGTACTAAAATGCAGTATCTGTACTTTTTTGGAGTATTATTTTTTTACTCGTTCCAAAAAACCAACATAATAGTCTCGGTGTCACATGTCAACCTCGCTCGTGCGCCGTACTTCATACACCTGACTCACCCAGGCACGCTCTTGCACCTGCTCCCCCGCCCCCTCGCTCTCGCATTCATTCAGACGCATTCACAGACCATGGGAAATCATAGAACTCTATCATGAACATTGTAACACTGTAACATTAGAAGTTGTGCCTTAATAAATATTTGAAATAATATAAAAACAGTACTTGTACTTTTACTTGTACTTTTACTTTCAGTACTTGAGTAGCATTTTTTTACATACTTCTACTTGCAATACTTAAGTACAACACATTTTGAATGCTTTAGTACTTTTACTTAAGTATGGTGTTTAACGAACACTTTAGCTTCTACTTAAGTCAGTTTTTTTTTGATATAGCACTTCTACTCCATTCCTTTACTCCAGTACTTTATACATCTCTGCTAACAGACGATAGCATGCCGTTCACACGGGTTAGCACACGAGTAGGGAGAGAGATGAGAGAGAAGTACCCCCTCCCTAATGCAGCAGTTATGCCCAAGCTAAAATGGGATACACACAGGCTGTCATCCAGGAAAGGCAGGGGCACAGAGAGAGTAGTATAGACAGGCCATTTTAGAGGGTGTTCCAGAGGAAGTGAGAAATGCTATGAAGAGTAATCCGCTAGCATGCTAGGGTGTGAGTCACATGTGTGGGAAAAACATCTTATACACCACCTATCTAGAGTACAAGACACACATGAAGGCGAGCAAGACACCATTAAAGATCTACAGACACAGCTGTTGAGGATGCAGATACTTGAGGCGAAACAAAAAGTAAATGATAAAAAAAAACAAAACAAGACAAATCACACACTAAGGTGATGGTAGCCGCTGAGCCGCTAGGGACTCCTGATCTTTATCCTGTCCCCTTGGGTGCCACAACCATCTCAGCAGTTTGCACGGGGAGGTGGGGCCGGACCAATGAGAGGTAGAGGCATGTGGAGAGGGGGTTGAGGAAGGGGCGGGCCACCAAGGGGAGCGCTGGGAGGAGACCGCTGTTACTACTGTAAGGGGCAGGGACACTGGGCACGTGATTATCCCTACCTGCATTGCAGGGAAGATCCGGGTAATCCAAACCCGGCAGGACGTAAACGGGGACAAGATGGTCCGCCTCTACCCTGCGCCTCAGACACCTGCCATGAAGACTATCACGGTAATGGGCTTCTCTGGGAAAAAACAGACTCTGCCAATCACAGTGCCACTTCTCACCCAGTTGGGTGGACAGACTATAAAACATCCATATGTGCACTCACTCACAGTGCCGTATCTATTTTGTGTCACCCTGATGGACTAGTGGTAACTCTGCCAGATGGAACTGAGTTTCAGTGTGCCAGTACTAACACAGGGGGGGCAGTATCTCCTCAGACCTGTGGAAGAACAGTATGCTGACATTTATTGAAGAATGTTAACACCTGAAACTCCAGAAAAACGCGGTATCCTCTCTGTTTAACAGGAGTGGAAGCCCTGGCTCGCCCAGCTCAAGCCGTATGTCTCTCCTCCTGATCCCCCTCATGTTACCCTCTTTTTTGACAGATTGCAAACAGATTGGTACCAAGACAAATTTCAGGACCAGCTTGAAGGTAAAAGCTGGGCAATTGAAATTCAAAATATTTATGTAGCACCCGAAGGAGTAGCTGCAGGGGTAGATCTGAGTCCTGAGCTGTTGCAGTGGTACATGATGTCAGACGAAGCTGCACCACATGTCTCTCTAGCGCTGCATCCACAACACCAAGCTAAAGAATTAGGAGGCGTGGTAAAGAGGGCGTTAGCCCAGACTGATTGGCAGAACACTCACATACCACAGGTACAGTACTCTGCCTTGGCTAAAACGTACAAAATAGTTATAATAGCATCTAATTCTAATGTCATGGAACACGACCACATCACCAGGCACCATGGTAGGGAGAAGGCAGACAACTACCTGACAGCAGAAATGATTGACAAATTACCTGACCATCTGTGGGCACAGGGTCCCACAGATGTAGGGATAACAGATTACGCGCCTATCACATTCTCAGTTAATACTGATACACCACTGTGGGTACGTCAATATCCCCACAAACCACAGGCCGAGACAGGGATTCAGGACACAATAGAAGGACTAATTGAGAAGGGTGTGTTAGAACCCTCTCAGTCAGCCTGGAACACACCAATCCTCCCTGTGGAGAAGAAAGGGACAGGTAAATACCGCATGGCACATGACCTTAGGGCAATTAACAACATCTTGACCACACCCACTGTACCGGTACCGAACCCATATGTGGCTCTAGCAAACCTGGACCCGTCTCAGAGTTGGTTTATCTGCATAGATTTGGCTAACGCTTTCTTTTGTCTTCCCCTAGCAGAAGAAGGGTTTGCATTTTCTCCTGGTCTATTTAATCAGGTACTCAAAGAAGCACTGAGTGACTGTCCTTTACCCGACGATATAACACTAGTACAATATGTAGATGATCTACTGGTAGCCGTACCTACAGCAGCCTCTTGTATCAACGCGTCATGTTCCGTCCTACAACACTTAGCAAACAAAGGTTTCAAGGTAAGAAAGACCAAACTTCAGGTAGCCAGAAAGCAGGTCTCATTCCTAGGGCGTATGATATCACAAAAAAGAGTCAGCATGTCTCCAGAACAGCGATCAACTATTTTACACCACCCTAAGCCAATTAAGGTAAAAGACATGCTCTCCTTTTTTAGGCCTGACAGGATACAGCCGTAGCTATGTAGCCAACTACACCGGACTGACACAACCACTAAGAGACCTTGTTAGACAATAGGCTATGCGTAACCTGACTGCAAATTTGGAGTGGACTCAGGAGGCTGAAGCAGTGTTTATTTCACTCAAACAATCACTTGTGACGGCTGCTGAGCTAGCTACACCGGACTATCGGTTACCATTCTACCTAGATGTCTCTGGAACAGAAAACTGTGTTAATGGCATTCTGTTCCAGAGAAAAGGGGGAGATAGAGTAATACTGATGTACATAAGTGTCATGCTGGATAACATGGAGGGGCACATGGAGTGGGACATGTGGGAGCAGTCCAAATGATTAGAAACCTTAAAAATTGGTGGCATCCTTTCTTGAAAGATATGGCCCAGTACTTAATCAAAACATGTGAACAATGCACAAAATTCAACGCTAGACCAACTGTCAGACCAGAACCAGGTAGGTATTCCTTAGAGACAAAGCCAGAGAGAGAAATTATTATAGATTACATGGATATGATAGACTCAGTCAGAGGCTACAGGTATGTGTTAATGTGTGTGGATGCGCATACAGGATGGCCAGAGGCATGCCCCACCAAGAAGGAAGATGGTAAGTCTGTAATCAAGTTTCTGGTAAATCAGTATATCCCACGGCATGGTTTTCCTGAAAAGATCAGATCAGATAATGTGAAACATTTCAAAAACCAGGACCTCCAGCAGGTAGAGGTAATGTTGGGGTTAAAACACTTTTGGTACCGTCTATCACCCACAGTCACAAGGAAACGTGAAACGAATGAATCAAACGGTAAAAAGCAAACTGGCAAAAATCTGTGCACAGACCAAATTGAATTGGGTTGATGCGTTACCTCTGGTTCTTATATCTATTAGGAGCTCAGTCAATCAGAATACTGGGTTCACCCCACATGAACTCTAGATGGGGAGGGCTTTCCCCGGACCATACTCTAAGTCAGTGTTGGGCAAGCTACTTGTAAAATGTAGTGAGCTAAGCTGTCAGTTACTCAACAATAAATTAAGCTTCACTACACACAAGCTACCACCTCTAGAAATATAGCAAGCTAAGTTACACAAATGTGTCAAAAGTAGTTTAGCTACTTCATGTTGTATCAACCTAATGTCAGATCAATTTAACATGAGTCAGATACACTGGTTAAAACATTTATTTAAGATCAGCCATTGATCCCACACAGTGTAGACATTGCTTTATGGGCAATAAAATAAAAGCTAAAATGATTACTGCTAGAAATAAAATAAAAAAAAGGTATTGGCCTAGTACAGCACTCTAGGAAACAAAAAACTGTATGTTGAACCAAATTAAAAGTACCGTGTAGTGTTATACACATCTAGACATGGCTTCAAGTTACAAATGAACTTTGTGTTTAAGAAATGTAAAATGTGTTTACAAAAAACGTAACTAATTTTACATCAACTGTTAACACCATGGGGTAATGGCACATGGATCGGCCCTTATTGTTCTAACAAGAGGTGTTTGTTCACACTGGCACCACAAAGAAGCTTTTCAAAAGTGGCATCAGAAAGGCGGTTCCTCTTTGGTCTGAAAAATGTCTTTCCCTACGTAAGAGTCTTTACAGGCTGCACTTGCTGGGGCTCCCGGGTGTTGAACTTCAGAAAGACTTTTTTCATTAGTGGCAGATTTTGGATGCATTTACAAGTTTGGTTTCAGATGACTGCAGTAGGAGTCTACTTCGTTCGCTCTATGGCTGATCTCAGTGACAGGAATACCCCGTCACCTATCACCATCATCACTGGGTTGTTCATCTTCGGTTTGCCTGTGACCTGAAGACTGGGTTTCAAGCAGGTGTACTTCTGCTTTCAGATCCGACACAACTTGAGCTTTCTTGTCACTGGGGATGTAGGTCAGTCTGAACATTGGATGAGCTGCAGAAGCTGTGAGCAACCTGGTGCTTCAAAAATGTACTCAAACCTTCTCTTGATCCCACTGATGATAGCATCCACCAGGGGTTTGCCGTGATGAAGCCGGCCTCCCGCTTCATCTCTTCCATTTTCAAGTAGAATCGAGATGGTTGGCACCAACACTCCGAGAAGCCCATTCGGTCAGAATGTAAGACATCCAGGGCCTTGGCCAAAGCATCATAACCTTGAGTACAGTGAAAGAAAAAATATTTACTTCACATCACATATTGTTAAATTATTTTTTGTCATACACTAGTTGTTTATCCTTATGATCATGAGTATTATTATTATTATTATCTCCGCCAAGGAGGGGTTATGTTCTCTATCACGTTTGTCTGTTTGTTTGTCTGCAAGATAACTCAAAAAAGTACTGCCCAGCTTTGGATGAAATTTTCAGACCAACGTGGGGTACTGGGACAAAGAACAGTGATTAAAAACAGATGTTTTTCGTACTTTATCCCATATTAAATTCAGGCTATTATGATAGTTTTGTTGTCATTATGATCACACATGCACATTTGTCATATTTACCTTCACATATCCTGTATGAATGTGAATTCGTTGATTTGAATGTGCTGCGACCTGCAGCTTCTCACACTACTTCATAGAATTCTTTCTTGTGTTGTGAGGTACAAGTATTCAAGCACTCCATGGCATGTGAAGTGGAGTTCCACCTGGTTACATTGGGCACTATCAGCTGACAGCCAAGCTTTTCTTGAATGGTGTCAGAGGCCTGGGTGCTCCTGTGTTGCTTGTTCCAAAGACCCTGACATTTGGCAGTTGTGATCTCGATTCTCTTAAATGGCTCTGACTGGGTCAAATGCATGCTCAAGTCTCTCTCGCGTTGGTGGTGAGGGAGAGGCGTGTAATCTTCCTGTGTTTCCTCCAGGATGTCTGTGAGATTGAGAGACAGAGGAGGATCCTCCTCATCCTCATCGTCTTCCTCCTCCTCCTCTCTTTTGTCCTCGATACTCTCTAACTTCTGCGAACTACTAAATGCCTTTATAAAATTGAAACCATTATCTGTGGTTGTCAGAGTCAGCTTGTCTTTAATGTTGAATTCTCTGTGAATTCCTTCAAGCATCTCGGCCAAAACATCAAAGTGTGCCTCCCTACAATTCTACGACAGGCTATTGCCCCAGAGCGGATGTTCAGGGAGTCCTCATCTATCAGTGGATCTGACACCAAAGGAAGCTCCTATTATTTGATGACCAGGCATCTGTGGGGTGTGCATAGGTGACTCTGTTTAGACAGTACATCAGTCAAAGCACTCTTCATGGAAGGTATTCCTTGTCAAGAAGTGCCTAATGTTCGCCTTGACCTCAAATGCCTTGAGGGGAAATTTCACCAATAATTGCCTATATTCAGGTCTGTCCACAGTGTGGGGGGGTGCATTCCTTGAACTATGAAGTTAGAAATCAATTATCGAAACGTTCCTGAGATATGATGTTACGCCCCCCCCTGAAAAACTGTGACACACTGGGTTGTAATCATTTTCTTCATCATCCACAGGTAACGTGGACATCTTCGTTTGGCCTGAGCACGCTCTTTGTCCAGGCAATCCCTTTTATGGGTGGCCCTCTACAGAAGAAATAATAAATTCATAATTATTTGTGGTCCCCAACTCTTAAAAGTGCTGTTGTTGTGTAAAACCTTAAAACAGATTTGTGTAAACTTCCTGTCTGGTAAGCTAGGCCATGAAATGACAATATCCAAGTTATACTGCTCTCTAATGAGAGTTGATATATTAGCACTCATCAGATTGACTGTAGTGGAAAATAAAGAGGCAATAAAGTTATAGCTGAAATATTTTTCTCAACAAATTTAGTTGACACTGTTCTTGATAGGGTGTCCGTGTACCTTCCGTTTTTGAGAGGCGAAAACACAAGTTAAATCACTAAGTAATTATGTTGGTAGGCTTACACGATTTAAAACACTATGTTTTTGGTCTTTTGACCTACACGCTTTTGATTAAAAAATGATCATAAATAATGCAAAAATAATGATAATAAATAAGATTTCACTTGCATACTGCAGGATGGAAATGATGATTATTCACCTGAATGTGGGTTCGTTGGTTGTGTTCGATGTCTTGGATGTGGACACACGTTTTGTTTTTGGCTGGCAGAGCAAACATTTAAACACGTATTTTTTATCTGAAACTTCGGTAAGTCTCATATATTTGTTAAGATAAGGCCACGGTGATGTAAGGTCAGTTGACTCTTGGCGGTCACGTTCTCCTCCTCTCCTCCTCTTCCATCCTCTGTATGTCTATTGTGTGTGTGTGTGCATAGGAAAGAAATGTGTGTCGTTCTGCGAGTTCAGTTCCACTGCCGTAGGCTGCGCATGCGCATGATTCTATAGGCCGACACAGACAGTGGAGGCAGAATGGAAGGTCGTGCATGAACATGACTAACAACCTGAAACTTATTTCACTGTAATTGTTGTTTCAACAACATAGGCATAACAAACCCGTTTTCTGTTTCAGTCATATCCTGGTATTTGTAGCTTTGTGGACGCTACGTCGCTACTTGATCAAAAAAACAACTTAACTACAGGAAAGTTACTGATTCCTAGCAGCGACGCTACGGCCAACTACTGGAAAATGTAGTTTAACTAATAGCTTCGCTACATGTAGCGGCGCTACTGCCCATCACTGCTCTAGTTACCTCTGATGAGAAGTGATGATCCAAATCTAATCTCTAAAGCGTACTTCAATGAACTATAGGGCTTGGTGTCAGTATTTCCAGCAGGTGAAGGCCCAGCAGGAGAGTGCCACGAAGACAGCACCTCCAGAAGCAGAGTGGGTTTTGTTGAGGCGATCAAAACGAAGGTGGTCTGAACCGCGCTGGACAGGGCCATTCCAGGTCACGGAGAGGACCTCCCACGCCGTGCGTTGAGGGCAAAGGCACACCTGGTTCCACAGGAGCCAGTGTTGCCGTGGCTGAGGAACCACAACGTTCCCTAACTAAGGTCCAGAGGATCTTCAAGCTGAGAGCACTGAGCCGGCTGGTCAGAAATAGATCCCACAGCACAGGGGCAGAATAATCCCGGTGGTGTGATCAGGGCACCAGGGCAGTCTGTTGCCCGAAAAAAGAAGAGCTGGAACGGGAGGAGGTGAATAAGCGCTCCTCTCCTACACGTGGTGTGCCAAACCACCAACTCAAGAAAGAGAAAGACAACATCCCAGCAGCCGTGGAGCAAAAATGACAAAAAACCAGGGAAGGTCTTATTATTCCCTTATGATTTCTATTTCTATGTTTTTAGCTATTATGTTAGTGTGGTTGTGCTGTATTCTCTGTATCCGTTCCCTCTCGCTAAGGCTGATAACAGCTGCCATAGGAAAAAAGACATCCATAGGATGATGCCACTTGTTCATTTGAGGACCCACAAGGTGGAGAGTGATAAGACGCCCTTAGACGCATTAGAATGACAATGAGCCACCTAGTATATTGACTTGAATAAAACTAGTCATGATAATAGAGATTTGAAATGTGATCTTCTTGAGGGAGATCAAAAGGGGAATTGTGGATATAGATGTACAGAACAAACCACATAGCTATTCAAGTAATCACAATGTTTAAAGAATGTATAATGAAGCAAAAAATGTAGCAGTTGAGAAGTGTCCAGCACAGCAGGGGACACAACATGCTGCTGACTCCTATTTCTTCTATGGCTATTCAGGAATGTCTCAGAAAGGTTTGCACAGACAGAGCAAAAGGACTGCACCCTTGAAGGAGGAAACACCCTATTTCAAGCAGCTAAATATAACCATATAGGCAGAGTGAGTCAGGGGACAGGTGTAGAAGAGTATAAGAAGACTGAAGGCGGGGACTCTTCAGATCTTACTTGGCTTTTTGCTGTAAACAGAGGTATTTTCTGTTGTAGGATCTCCAAAAGCTTTTGTATAATTGAATAAATCGTTGAAGAATCCACGTCTTCCGATGCTCATCTTGCATCAACCAATTCGGGGAGGTGAATTAAGATTGCCTCAACAACAGTAAGATTGTTATTCATGTCGGCGGTAATGACACCGGTCACGCCAATCGGAGTCCTAAAATTAATGTTTCGGTGTGTGAATATGCCAAAACGATGTCGGACTCCGTAGTTTTCTCTGGTCCCCAACCCAATGTGCCAGTGATGACACCGTTTAGCCGCATGTGTCATTCCACCACTGGCTGTCGGGTGGTGTCCCGCAAACGATGTGGGCTTCATAGAACAATTGGACACCTTTCTGGGGAAAACCTGGTCTGATTAGGACAGACGGCATCCACCCACTTTGGATGTGAGCAGCTCTCATATCTAGAAATATCGCCAAGTTTATTAGTTGACCAAAACCATGTCGACAACCCAGAGTTGGACCAGGAAGCAGAGCTGCAGTCTTACACGCTTCTCTGCGCCTCTTAGAGCAGCGGCCCCCCAGTCCTTTAGTATAGAGACTGTGTCTGTCCCCCGCCACCTACCTATTTTAAAGATTAAAAACAGAACGAGGAGTTCATCATAAAAACTTAATAAAAATTAAAGCTGCAAGCAGCGATGTCGGGCCCTCCTCCAGATTGCGCACGTTGAAATGTGTGCACGTCGAAATGTGCTAATATCGTTCTTTATATCGGTCTTAATAACCACAAGAAGTTTCAGACGCTCATGACTCAGATGGCCTCAGGAGTCACATAAATCAGTCACCAAAACGCCTTCTACCAAACTTAAGGACATATCCAGGTTAAGGACTTATGTCCCGAACAGATCAGGAGACGCTGATCCTTCATCTCCAGTACACTGACTAGGTTTGAGGAGTTCGTTCAAACATGAGCCCTTCTCAACAGGCCGAAACCACAGAAAATGGCGTTTTCGTTCTTAATATCTGCTTCCTGTTCAATCTTAGCCCATTGCTCCAAGGAGTTTTTGTAGTGTCCTGGTATTTCTACAATTCGGCTGAGTTGTGGACTCGTGGCCAAAAACTGTGGCGGGTCTGTTCCACTGAAAAACTCAAGGGGGCGCTATAGAGCGCTTTTGCTCCGCGCCCTCCTCATTAATTATGCACCGAATGTGCCTATATTGGTCAAATCCAAACACGCAAGACAAAAAGCAAAATGCAATTTCGTTAATTACGGCCCCTAGTGGACATAGACACCAAATTGATTGGCACACTTTGGGGCGGTCTCGATGCCGTGACCCGAATTTGGTCTTCGAAGTCAAAGCCTTGCTGAGATTATGGCAATGTCCTGTGATTGGCTAACATGAAAAGTTGACATCAACTATCAATGGGCAAGCCACAGTATCTGTGGATATCACAATTTATTCAAATACAAACACTTTACGAGATAGGCAAAAACAAGTTTTGCTAATTATAGCGCCCCCTAGGACGAAATGGAACCATTTTGTTTTGGACTGGGGACAGTGCCTCGAAGCATGACATCAATTTGTTCCGTTTCGCCAAAAGCGTTCCTGAGTATGAGCTCACATGCAATTTTGTTAATTACAGCGCCTCCTAGTGAAACAATGACACCAAATTGTATGGCACACTTTGGCGGGTCTGTGATGCCCGTGACCGAATTTGGTCTTCGGGTCAAAGCGTTGCCGAGATATGGCAAACGTCCTGTCTGGCGGCGTTCTGCCAACACATTGGCTAACATGAAAAGTTGGCATCAACTATCATGGGGCAAGCCACAGGTGTGGATATCACAATGTCATTTAAAATACAAACACTTCAGGAGTATGAGCAAAAACAATGTTTTGCTATATTATAGCCGGCCCCCTAGAGACGAAATGACACCGTATTTGTTTCCTGGACTAGGGACAGCGCTCACGAAGCATGCATCAAATTTGGTTCCGTTTCCCAAAGCGTTCCTGAGATATGAGCTCACATGCAATTTTGTTATTACAGCGCCTCCTAGTGAACAAATGACACCAAATTGTATGGCACACTTTGGGGGCGGGTCTTGATGCCCGGACCGAATTTGGTCTTCGGAGGTCAAATCGTTGCCGAGATATGAGCAAACGTCCTGTTGGCGGCGGTTGCCGCCAACAGCGATTGGCTAACATAAAAGGTTGACATCAACTATCAAGGGGCAAGGCCCAGTATCTGTGGATATCACAATTTCATTTCACAATACAAACACTTCCGGAGATGGCAAAAAACAATAGTTTACTAATTTATAGCGCCCCCTGGATTGGCAACATGAAAATGTGACATCAACTATCCTGGGGGCAAGCCACAGTATCTGTGGATATCCACAATTTCATTTCAATACAAACACTTCAGGAAATATGAGCAAAAGGTATTTAGCGCCCCCTAGAAACGAAATGACACCATATTGTTTCCTGGACTAGGGGACACGGCCTCGAAGCCTGACATCAATTTGGTTCCGTTTCCCAAAGTGTTCCTGAGATATGAGCTCACATCGAAATCGGCGCCTTCGCCACTGATGTTTTTTCTAAACGCCCGCCCACAGTTTTGGACAAGAGACTTTTTTTTTGTAGGTCCTGCCATGTTGTACCAGTGGCCGGTTTCATAATTCTGTGTCCAAAACTGTGGCAGGGCTGTCCCAAAGAAATAATTCAAGGGGCGCTATTGAGCGCTTTTTGCTCCGCCCCTCATTAATTATGCAGCCGAATTGTGCATATATGGTCGTTAACAAACAAAAGTTTCAGACACTCTTACAAAGTATATGATAGCCGCACACTTTTGCCCGAAAAATCAGCCCAAAAGTCAACTGGAGTCTTGTTTTTTGTTGGAAAAAACGGCAGCGTCCACTTTGACGCACCGTCAGGCCACGCCCTCTGATAAAAAGTTTGATTTTGATAACTTTCATTGTCGAGGCCTTGAGCACACACCGCCAATTTTAAAGCACATCGGAGAAAATCCCTAGGAGGAGTTCGTTCAAATGCGACCCCTGGAAATGAGCCAAAACGGGAAAAGTCCAAAATGGACAAAAATTGGACGCCTAGGTTCACTGTAGGCCGGCACCAAGAGACTTTTTTGTGCGTCTGGGCAGTACAACTCCCACCGGTTTCGTGCCGCAGTGCGCGAACCTGGCGCGGGGCACCGGCAAAAAGCGCACCTAGGTGGCGCTGTGGAGGCGTAAGCGCGCGTGCCTGTGTGAGACCCTCAAAATACGTATTTTAGCGCCTGACATGGGGGGGTAGGCAATTTTCGTGGTTTTGGGGGGGGGCTAGGGCTCTAGGGGCTATGGGTACACTGCGATTTCTCTTTACACGTCGTTTTCCGCGTTCGAAAATCGCCTACATTAGGGCCTCGCTGTGCTCGGGGCCCTTTCCTCCTCTTACTCCCCTCTCCTGCTAATTAAATCAACCTCCCAACCAGTCCACCACTCGATGAATTAACTGTTGGACTCCTGATACTATCAGGTCTTTGTTTCCTCCTAATGGCTTGTCTTAGTCATGAATTCTCTATCTGATTATGTTATTGATTTTCTTGTTGTAAGGCTGGGCCGCCACCGGGAGGTCCTAAGCCATTGGCTGCAGTGAGGAGGGATCCGCCTGTGCCCTATCTGCAGACAGCGTCGGAGCACCTAGGCGAATATGTTATGTACTTTGATTGCTATCCTCAGTCGATTGTCGAGATTCAGGTTCTGGAAGGCTTGTAGTAGAGCGCGAGGATGGGAGGGGGGTGGGAGTGTGGAGCCATATTTGACCCCAAGTTCTATTAATAAATCCCAAACTAAATTATAATTCATTTGAACGTCTGTTCTTAGCCTCCATCACCCAACTTGGAAAACATTGCAGCCAATTTTATTGTGTACAGTATATCGAGGTCCAGGTCCTTATTCTGAATTTTTATCTGAATTTTTGCAGAATTTGCTCAGTGCTGTTGATCTCTTGACACAGATTAAGTAATTATTGTAGGTGATTTTTTACATTCATGTGGACAACCACAATATGTTCTTAGTAGTGTGTTTATCTCCCTATTTTGTATTGGCTTTTTGTACGTGTAAATAAACCCCACTCTTCAGCCAGCGACCTGCACTGGTGCCTGTAGCTGCCAGAATATTAAACACCAAACTCTGACGCTTAGCCTACAAAAACCTCAGGATCTTCCCCTGCCTATCTCAGCGTCTGCTAAGGCTATGTCCCGACCAGGGCGTTACGCTCCGCTCATACAAACTGTCTAGTTGTACCCTCGCTCTCGCAAAGGAGGTCACTCTTAAACTGTTCTCTGTGGTCGTCCCCAAATGGTGGAACTGACCTACCAAACAGCTACTAGACGCAACATCCTTTCTACCTTTAAAAACTTGTAAAAACCTTTCTGTTTCGAGAATGCTTCCCTGCCTAACAAAACTAACAAAACTAAACACCTATTCTGTGCTCCTTTACACCCTTCTCTAAGTTATGTCCTCCTCTGTAAGTCGCTTTGTAAAGCGTCTGCTAAAGCAATGTAATGTATGTAACCGACTCACTTGTCTGAACCACACTCTTGATCTTGTTCTCTCATATGGCATCAAAATTGATCCTCTAGTAGTCTTTCCACAGAATCCTCTTCTGTCTGACCACTTTTTAATAACCTTTGAGTTCATACTACCGGACTATAAGCCTTTGTGTAGCTTCTACAGCAGATGTTTATCTGATAGTGCTGTAGCCAAATTTAAGGAAGTGATTCCTTCAGCATTGAATTCAATGCCATGTCTCAATGCAGCAGAGGACTTGTCTGCTTCCTTTAGCCCCTCACAAATAGATCATCTTGTTGATAGTACTACAGGCTCATTACGGACAACTCTAGACTCTATTGCACCTCTGAAAAAGAAGACAATTAAACAAAGAAGGCTAGCACCATGGTATAGCCAGCAGACTCGTAAATTAAAGCAAGAGACACGTAAATCTGAATGCAAATGGTGTGCCACTAAACTGGAAGAATCTCATCTAGTCTGGCAAGATAATCTCAAAACATACAGGAAGGCTCTCCGTAATGCTAGAGCAGCCTACTCTTCAATAATAGAGGAGAATAGGAACAACCCCAGGTTTCTCTTCAGCACCATAGCCAGGATAACAGAGAATCACAGCTCTACTGAACCATCTATTCCTTTAGGTCTAAGTAGCAATGACTTCATGAACTTCTTTAATGATAAAATTATAACTACTAGAGACAAAATCCATCACCTCTTGCCCTCAACAGGCATTGATCTGCATTCTGATACAGCAAGTTTGGAAACAGCTGTAAAACCTGACATGTATTTAGACTCTCCCATCGACCTTCATCAAATAACTTTAATCATTTCTGCAGCTAAGCCGTCAACCTGTCTCTTAGACCCCATCCCAACCAGGCAGCTCAAGGATGTTTTACCTCTAGTTAGTCATTCGTTATTGGATATGATTAATCTGTCTTCATTATCTCTCTCCCTCTTACCATCTGTGGACATTCATGTCTCGTTAATGCATGTTACTAACCAAACTTCCCCGGAGTTTCTGTGCTCTGTCGTCCAGCAGGTTCTTGTGGATCATGGCTGCTGCTGTGATCCTGCACGACGTCCACTACACATTTATTACTGTTATTATTGCTATCATATCTGCCACTGTAATCATTTTATCATTCATTGTGATTCATTGTCATTTTGTCAGTCATTGTAATTGTACAGTATGTCTGTGTTAAACTGTCCTGTACACGTGACATCCATTGCACGTCTGTCCGTCCTGGGAGAGGGATCCCTCCTCTGTGGCTCTTCCTGAGGTTTCTTCCACATTTTTTCCCTGTTAAAAGGGTTTTTGTGGGCAAGTTTTTCCTCACTCGAACCGAGGGTCTAAGGACACAGGGTGTCACTCCCTGTACAGATTGTAAAGCCCTCTGAGGCAAATGTACTTTTTGACTTTGGGCTATACAAATAAAATTTGGTTTGATTTGATTTGAACACAGTCCTTTAAGGTAGCTGTAATTAAACCTCTTCTTAAAAAGCCCACTCTAGACCCACTCTAGGTCTTAGCCAACTACAGACCGATATCAAACATTCCCTTTCTGTCTAAGATACTTGAGAAAGCTGTAGCTAATCAGCTGTGTGACTTTCTCCATAACAATAGTCTATTTGAGGATTTTCAGTCAGGATTTAGAGTGCATCATAGCACAGAGACCGCATTAGTCAAAGTTACAAATGACCTCCTAATGGCATCAGACAAAGGACTCATCTCTGTACTTGTCCTGTTAGATCTTAGTGCCGCATTTGACACCATTGACCATCAAATTCTTTTACAGAGACTGGAACATCAAATTGGCATCAAAGGAACCGCCCTAAGCTGGTTTAAGTCGTATTTCTTAGATCGATCTCAGTTTGTCAACGTCAGTGATGAATCCTCCATGCATACCAAAGTTTGTCATGGAGTCCCACAAGGTTCTGTACTAGGACCACTTCTATTTAGTTTATATATGCTTCCTTTAGGGAACATTATCAGGAATCATTTTTCATTGTTATGCTGACGACACCCAATTATATTTATCGATCAAGCCTGATGCAACCAATCAGTTAACTAAACTCCAAGCATGCCTTAAGGATATAAAAAGTTGGATGACCTACAATTTTCTGATTGAAATTTTCTTGTAATTGGACCCAAACACCTCAGAAACTCTCTTTCTAGAGACTTAGTTGCATTAGACGGGATCACCCTGGCCTCCAGCTCCACTGTAAAGAATCTTGGAGTTGTGTTTGATCAGGATTTGTCCTTTAACGTCCACATAAAACAAATTTCGAGGACTGCATTCTTCCACTTACGTAACATCGCTAAAATCAGACGCATTCTCTCTCAAGCGGATACAGAAAAACTAGTCCACGCATTTGTTACTTCTAGGCTGGACTATTGTAACTCTTATCAGGCTGCTCTAATAAGTCTCTTAGGACTTTGCAGTAATTCAGAATGCTGCTGCATGTGTTCTGACAGGAACCAAGATCAGAGATCACATCTCTCCCATTTTGGCTTCCTCTGCATTGCTACCTATTAAATCTAGAATAGATTTAAAATTCTTCTCCTTACTTACAAAGCTCGTCATGGTCAGGCACCCATCATATCTTAAAGAGCTCATAATACCTTACTACCCCCTCTAGAAACACTGCGCTTTCAGGATGCTGAGTTCCTTGTGGTCCATAAGTCTCCAAAAGTAGATTGGAGCCAGAGCTTTTAGCTATCAGGCTCCTCTTCTGTGGAACAAACTACCATTCTGGGTGCGGAGGCAGACACGGTCAACACTTTTAGAGTAGACTTAAGACTTTCCTTTGTGATAAAGCTTATAGTTAGGGCTGGCTCTGGTCATCCCTTGGTCATCCTGGCTCTGGCATTACGGAGAGCCTTCCTGTATGTTTTGAGATTATCTTGCCAGACTAGATGAGATTCTTCCAGTTTAGTGGCACGCCATTTGCGTTCAGATTTACGTGCCTCTTGCTTTAATTTACGAGTCTGCTGGCTATACCATGGTGCTAGCTTCTTTGTTTAATTATCTTCTTTTCAGAGGTGCAATAGAGTCTAGAATTGTCCGTAATGAGCATGTATACTATCACCAAGATGGTCTATTTGTGGGTGGCTAAAGGAAGTAGACAAGTCCTCTGTTACAGTTAGACAGGCATTGAATTCAATGTGAAGGAATCACTTCCTTAAATTTGGCTACAGCACTATCAGATAAACATCTGCTGTAGAAGCTTCTACACAAAGGCTTATAGTCCGGTAGAATGAACTCAAAGGTTATTAAAAAATGGTCAGACAGAAGAGGATTCTGTGAGAAGACTATTATATTATCATTTTCAATGCCATATGAAAGAACAAGATCAAGAGTATGGTTCAGACAATGAGTCGGTTTATTTACACTTTGACAAAAGCCAATTGAGTCTAATAGAGAGATAAACGCAGTACTAAGACTATCATTGTGGTTGTCCACATGAATGTTAAAATCACCTACAATAATTACTTTATCTGTTTTAAGGATCAAGCCTGATGCAAATTCTGCAAATTCAGATAAGAATTCAGAATAAGGACCTGGAGCTCGATATACAGTAACAAATAAAATTGGCTGCGAAGTTTACTTAGACCACATACTCATCTACTCCCCTGATTTAGATACACACACACACAAGGGCCACGTAGCCAAAGTACTCAAGCGACTTTTAGACCACCAACTGTTTGTCAAGGCAGAGAAAAGTGAGTTCCATGCCGACACCATCTCCTTCCTGGGCTTCATTGTAGCCCCTGGAATGGTGCAGATGGATCCGGCTAAAGTGAGCGCTGTGGCCAAATGGTCCACACCAGGTAGCCACAAAAAGGTCCAGCAGTTCCTCGGTTTTGCTAACTTTTATTGGTGGTTTATCCAAAACTCCAGCTCAATAGCTGCCCCGCTCCATGCACTCATCTCCCCCAAGGTGTGCTTCCAATGGTCAACAGAGGCAGAGTCCGCCTTCCAGAACCTCAAGCGCCGCTTCACCACAGCCCCCATCCTCACCATGCCCCATCATTCCATCCATGCATCTTTCCATGCCATGGATGGAAAGATGCATCCTTGTGCCTTCCTGTCTCGGCGGCTGTCCAAGGCGGAAAGAAACTATGACGTCGGCAACCGTGAGCTCCTTACTGTGAAGGTGGCGCTGGAAGAGTGGCAGCACTGGTTGGAGGGGGCCAGTCAGCCGTTTATTGTTTGGACGGACCACAAAAACCTGAAGTATATGAGAAAGGCCAAAAGACTAAATTCTCGCCAGGCCAGGTGGGCGTTTTTTTTTTTACATATTTTCTTTTTCCCTCTCCTACAGGCCGGACCTACAGTCCTCTTCTGTGGAACAAACTACCTTTCTGGGTTCGGGAGGCAGACACGGTCAACACCTTTAAGAATAGACTTAAGACTTTCCTTTTTGATAAAGCCTATAGTTAGGGCTGGCTCAGGTCATCCCTTAGTTATGCTGCCATAGGATTACACTGCCGGGGGACCCCACCGAGGGTTATGCCTAGCCAGGCACGGTATTGGTTGAAGATGCACACATCTCCCTTACCGAAAACTCTCTCTCTCTCTCTCTCTCTCTCTCTCTCTCTCTCTCTCTCTCTCTCTCTATCTCTATCTCTCTATATCTTTCTCTCTCTCTCTCTCTCTCTCTCTCTCTCTCTCTCTCTCTCTCTCTCTCTATATATATATATATATATCCATCTCTCTCTATATATATCTCTCTATATTTCTCTATATCTCACTCTCTCTATATATATATATCTATATCTCTATATCTCTCCATATCTCTCCATATCTCTCCATCTGTGGACATGTCTCATTAATGCATGTTACTAACCAAACTTCCCCGGAGTTTCTGTGCTCTGTCGTCCAGCAGGTTCTCGTGGATCGTGGCTGCTGCTGTGATCCTGCATGACGCCCACTACATATATTATTACTGTCATTATTACTACCATATCTATTACTGTAATCATTTTTATCATTCATTATAATTCATTGTCATTTTATCAGTCATTGTACAATATGTTTGTGTTGATTTGTCCTGTACACGTGACATCCATTGCACGTCTGTCCGTCCTGGGAGAGGGATCCCTCCTCTGTGGCTCTTCCTGAGGTTTCTTCCACACTTTTTTCCCTGTTAAAGGGTTTTTGTGGGCAAGTTTTTCCTCACTCGAACCGAGGGTCTAAGGACAGAGGGTGTCACTCCCTGTACAGATTGTAAAGCCCTCTGAGGCAAATGTACTTTGTGACTTTGGGCTATACAAATAAAATTGATTTGATTTGATTTTACCATGTTCGCCATCTCCTGGTGGTTCTGGTGGCCGTCCATGGAAACGGAGGTTCGGGAGTACGTGGAGGCTTGCTCGGTCTGCGCCCGCAATAAGACGTCCACCGGTTCAAGCATGGGACTTTTGCATCCGCTTCCCATCCCCTCCAGACCGTGGGCAGATATCTCCTTGGACTTCGTCACGGGGCTCCCGACATCACAAGGTAACACTACTGTCCTAACTGTGGTGGACAGATTCTCAAAGATGGCTAGGTTTATTGCTCTGCCTAAGCTACCCTCGGCCAAAGAAACTAAAGAGATCATGATCAACCACGTCTTCAGAATTCACGGTTTTCCCAAAGACATTGTATCGGACCGGGGGCCCCAGTTTGTATCCCGGTTCTGGAGGGAATTCTGCCGGCTCATCGGTGCCAAAGCCAGCCTGACCTCAGGATACCACCCAGAGGTGAACGGCCAGACCGAGCACCTCAACCAACAGCTGGAAACCGGCCTCCGGTGTCTAGTGTCGCAGAACCCAGCCACATGGAGCAAGCACCTGGTCTGGGTAGAGTATGCGCACAACTCCCTGCCCACCTCAGCTACTGGCCTTTCCCCTTTCATGTATGTCTATGGCTATCAACCACCTGTGTTTTCAGACAATGAACCAGAGGCGTCAGTGCCCTCCGTCCAAGCTCAGATCCGCCGCTGCCGCCGCATCTGGGCAGCCTCCGTCAGGTACTCATCCGCCAAGGGGACCGGGTCAAAAGGGCCACGGACCGGCGAAGACGACCCGCTCCGGCGTACCAGCCTGGCCAGAGGGTGTGGCTCCCAGCCAATAACCTCCACCTCAAGGCCCTCTCAAAGAAACTGGCACCGCGCTTCGTAGGTGCGTTTCCCATCACCAAAGTTATCGGACCTGCAGCGGTTCTCCTTCGTCTGCCCCGGTCTCTCCGTGTCCACCCTACGTTCCATGTAAGTCAGGTCAAACCGGTCAAGGTGAGCCCCATGGTCCCGGCCCTCCCACCCCCTCCTCCCCATGAGGTAGTGGACGGGGGTCCGGTCTACAGGGTCAAGAAGTTACTGGCTGTGCGCAACCGGGGCCGGGGCAGGCAGTTCCTGATGGACTGGGAGGGGTACGGCCCGGAGGAGCGACAATGGGTCCCTTCACAGCGCATTATGGACCACAGCCTCATAGATGACTTTTATAGAGACCACCCTGACCAGCCTGGGCCGTCAGGAGTCGGCCCTAGAGGGAGGGGTACTCACACCGCGGTGAGGTCAAGTTGGGTTTTTGTTATGTCTCGTCATTTCCTGTTTTATTTTGATATTTACCTGCCCTCTCGTTTCAGGTCACTTGCCCTTCCTCATGTGTCACCGGTCTGATTGTCTTCCCCGCCCTGATTGTTTCCACCTGTTCCCCATTACCCTGTGTATATATTGTCTGCATCTCCCTTTGTCTTGTGCCAAAGTGTTTCTTCCTATGATTGATCACCTAAGCCTTCCTTCTTGCCTGTCCACAGCTTTAGCCTTGTTGCGTGAGTGTTCCTCGATTGAGTGATTTTTTATTTTTTTTGTAAATTTATTAGTATAGCTTTGTGTGTTAATCTGCTGAATTTGTACCACTCCGTGTTGTAGTTACACTTAATTGTTTACTTCTTTAACCCTAACCAAACAATCATCTCTCAGGTGCACACACAAGTTAACAACCTGATAAGGGTCCTCGGGTAGATGCAGATGTAATTCGACCATGAAATCAATGCAAAGTGAATAAACATCTCAATCACATGGAATTGGCTCCCGAAAGATGCACTCAGTCTTGCATATATCCAGTTGTTCACTCTGAACAGGACAAAGGTGGTCTCTAACATTATAAAGCTGTGGCATGGCATACATGATATTAGGCTGGCCACTAGGGACATTAGGATTTCTTGATGGTCGAATGGTATGGGCATTCCAGGTCTGTGCTGTGTCATCTAATTCATCCTGGTGAGACAAAATAGTGACAATTAGTAAAGATTGCAGTCACTCTTCTATTTTAACTTTAAGCATGCCCATTAATTCAATTCCAGCGTATAACCATATGATAGAGCTTCTCTCACAAAAAACATAGCCTTCAGTCATTCAGTTTGTAGGCGAAAGTGCATATTACCTAAGTGTAACAGTTCCAGGACATATGTGAATGTTGAAGCTGCCAAATGCTAGGAAAACGAAGAAAAATAACTTGCCTACTGTTTAAATGTGAAAATTAGCGGGCCTATATTCGGCCAATGTCATTTTCAGGATTCCACAGTACAGCTGCTGCAGCAGCAAAAAGAAATTATGGCACCAGGAGCTATTTAGTCTCTATTCCAGTATCTGTTTTTAATAAATTGGATATGTTTCAAGATCACTAAACTGTCAGTCAAATGCGCATTTATAAACGTAGCCTATAGCGCGTGGTGCTGTCCCGCTCCGATGTCATTCTAATTCAAGTGGATGGTGGGTCCACACCACAGAAGAACAACATCACCGCGCGTTATCTGCTGTGGTTGAGTTTGGTGTAAAAACAATAACAATAATTATCTGCAGACATAGCTGGAGCGTGCAGCGCGTACTGGACATCACTGTTTCTTGGACATTATTGTGCTCTGTGTGGACGACTCTTCAGAGCTCAGAAAGCCTATATTATTTTTTATTTATTTATTTATTTTGTGATTAGAATATATAATAGACCTACTTGGCGGGGCTGTGAGATTGCTCTCACATCAGTAATGCGTTCCTCACTACTACTGCTAACTTTCGTTATTTTAGAATTAGGCAAAGCCTACTTATTTTGACGAGACCAAGTCTGAAGTAGGCCTAATGCAAAGATTGTTTCATAACCACCCAGTTAAGTGTGCATATAACAACAGAGATCATTATTACAAACACTCTGACAGTTCTCAGCCAGCTCTGCCACTAGCTAAAGCCCTTCAACATATCCGATGGTTTGAAGCTAAATAATTATATTTTTTCAAAGAATGATAATTCAGGTAAATCTGAATCAGAAATACTTTAATAATCCCAGGGGGAAATTATTTTTGTTACACTACTCCAGGTGTACAAACAACCTACATTAAACAATTAATATAGGTTCTCCCCGCATCTCACCTCTGACTGACTCACCTGAATAAGTCCCATGCAGCAGAACTCAATAAGACTTTTGTCCAAGAATCCCCCATCGTAGTGCCCATTGTCCTTGAGCTCTCCAAATAAAGCGATCCGGAACTCTGCGCACTGCCGGCAAAGAAACCCCCACCAGTATTCTATCCTTTGATTGGCAGTGCTTGCACCCTCTTTGTAACTGTCCAGGGTGTCGCCCGGCTGGGTGGGAACGAGGACATGCTGAAAAGCACCTACATGGCCGTTTTCGGTTCCAAGGTCACCTCGGACAACCGTGGGACAGCCCTGTAGACGATCTATAGCCTCTAGGTAGTAGCCTCCAATCAACCTAGGATCGCTGCTGGTGGTGTAGGTGTTCAGCCAGATCAGCTTTCTGGAGAAGCCATCGATGCAGCGTGTGATACATATACCATATGACTTCAGTATATCGTAGCTGTCCAAATGCCAAATGAAATTTGGGCCTCTGGAAAAATACTGGCGGCGTCGGAGACATCCCGCCTGCCTTTGCTTTACACCTCTGGGGTCCAGCTCACTCAGGACCAACCGCATGTCCGCCTTCCTCACCCGTAGTCCATATTGGCGACACTTTTCATACATCCAGTGGTAGCTATGAAGCTCGCCCGAATGTTGTAGCTGGCCATGCACGAAGTCCACCAGGACACCCAAATCGGTGTAGCCTGTCCTGCGGTTGAGCCCCAGTTTGGCAATCCGCCTCTTGAGGTGTCTGAGGCTTATGTGGTGACCATGCCTCATTTCCAAGGCCGACTGAATTTGGCTGTATTTGAGCCCCATCTCAAAATAAAGTTCTATTTGTTGATCCATGTCGACAATTCCCTAACAAACCTAAAGTACACGGCCTATAGGCTATCAATTCTTAAATCACTTTCTTTCACAGTGAAAGAGGGTTTCACCGACACTGACACCGAAGCCGCCTACATTCTTCATGCGGGTAAAATAACAAACTCGGGGGTGTGATTCTTCCAGATAAACCCGGAAATTCGGATTTTCATTATGGTAAACATAATGACCGCTGTCACCGCTCACGGCTGTGACGGTGGAACTTCATTCAAAGCAGAGCTCCACCAAAGAGCCTGCAATCGTTGTGTAAGGTTATCTGAATCAGGTAAAGCGTGCCCCGTTGTTATCACAACTAAGTTATCATTTTGTGATGTAAATAAATATCACTATCAATATTCAAGGTGTGGCCTATATAAAATACTTTTCTTTGAATAATAGGCTAATGTGACTGATATCGTTTT
The DNA here is from genome assembly GCF_000972845.2 of Larimichthys crocea. Lineage (NCBI taxonomy): Eukaryota > Metazoa > Chordata > Actinopteri > Sciaenidae > Larimichthys > Larimichthys crocea. The sequence continues at coordinate 21,307,008 of NC_040011.1, forward strand.
CAGACCCAAAAAGTTAAATTATCTTGCTAAACTCCTTTTTACCTCATTAAAAAAATCAAGAATTAAGAAATGTGCAAATATATGACATCCCAAAAGTTTGAAACTCAAATATTCGAGTGTAGGAACAATATGAAAAACACATTTTGAGTGGAAGGGGGAAATCGATAGATTTGGCAGGTAAGTGATGCGTGGGTCAAGGCTTCTTTGATTCAGCACCATGGACAGCGGTGAGAGAGAGAGAGAGAGAGAGAGAGAGAGAGAGAGAGACTGGCAGTCAAACGAAACTTGAGATCTCGACTTTGAAACTCGTGATCTCGAGTTTCAAAGTGGAGAGCAGATTTTTTTTTTTTGTTGTTTTTTTAGCATGTCACCTCGGGGGATCCGTAGAAAATCACTCACTAGGAGGAAAACACTAAATACTCTAAGAAAACAAAAAAACACTCAAGGGAGGGAAAACCTACTAACAAACTCAGGGGAAAAGGTAAACAAAAAAATCTATGAAAATGCAAAGGCTAGACAAAGTAACAAAGCAAAATACAAAACCTGATAAGACACGAACACGAGACAAGGACTTTGACGAGACTAGGGTAAGGAGCCGGTTCTCTGGCACAAAAGACAAGACGAACTGGCAACAGACAAAGGGAGACGCAGACAATATATACACAGGGTAATGGGGAAAAGGTAAAAAAAGGGGGGGGGGGCATCCCGGTCAAAAAAACGGTCAAAATCATTCCTCTTCTAAAATGGTCATCCCTTCTTCCATCCCTTGTGGCATTTTATCAATGCATGTTGAAATTACTTCTATTTAACCCTGGAAATAGAATTACCATTCGACATTTAGGGGGGCTTTATGATAATCAGCCTATTACCTATGACAGCGGTTTTCAAAGTGTGAAGCGCAGAGGACTGCAGGGGAGGCGCGGCGGGGGAAAAAATAAAAATATATCTTAGAAAGATATGTGTCTCGTCACTGTGTCGAAAACTCGGCGAGCTAGCCCCCAAAGAGTAGCAAAAAAAATCCACAAAACGATACAGTATGTCTTATCGACATATGAAAAAACGCTGCTAATGTCTCCTGCTATGTCTCTGCTTCAGTTTGAATCAATCACGGTGCTCCTGGTTGTTACATAAAGACAAAGAGGCTTTGACAGTGAAGTGTGACCTCTTGCTGCGTTATACTACCTTTGGGTTTACTTCATTCTGGATGGTCATTGGTGGGTCAAAGGTGAATGTGGGCGGTACTAATCAATTCTCCTGACTCTGATTGGTTGACAGGTGACAAGTGACAGTTGTCAATCATCAAACACCCTGTGTTGTTTTAGCCTTAGCAGCACCACTAGCTACTACCGCGGCTGCTTCATATTCTTTTAATACCACTTGTTTCAAACATCCCGTCGTATTAAAACTCAAAGTCTTCTTTTCTCCTCTCGGAATCCTCCTGAACAACTTTAGCAAACAACTGATGTTAATAACTGTTTTTATCTTCTGTCACTATAAAAACGACCACACTGGTGAAGACATGTTCATTATTAGTCTGGCAGAGATGGGGCCAGGCTTGGGTACTGCCAATAAGGCACGATAACCTTTGGGGCTCCTCGGCCTGCAAACGTCAGAGTGAACGTGTTTAAAAAATCAGCTGAAAAATTGAATTGTTTTTTTTTTAAGTGAAGATGTTTGTTTTTTTTTTTTTACCAACAATGTGTTTAAATGTATTTAAATATGTTTAAAAACACACAAAGATGTTTATGTGTTTTAAAATAAATGACATTTATTGTTGAAACCTTTTTTTCAAGCCTTCGTGGAACATTAACCTTTTTTTCAAGCCTTCGTGGAACATTCAAAGCAACATCAATAACTAATAAAAGTTATAATAAAAATAATTGTGTGTGTGGTGGTGGGGGGGCATTGGCTCCTTTTGAGCTCTCTTAGGGGAGGCCCACTATCCCACACTTTGAAAACCCCTGGTTTACATAATAATCTCTAGATGTCCATAGTTAAGTGGTTATTGCTTCTTTCCAATAAATAGTATTGTCTTGTGCAGGCCATGCAACTGAGAATGAGCTATGAATCAGATGGGATTTAGGATTTACCATGTCTAGCAAGTCATCCTAAAATTGACTAGAATGCAGGAAATTGCATGTAAGAAATACAAAATTTTCCCCCAGACCCCCACTGGAAAATATGTCACAAATGAAAAATGTCACCATCCCCCTGGTTTCATTTTACAACTCGACTACTGCCGGTGACACATGAGGAAGGGCAAGTGACCTAGAACAAGAGGAGAGTTATCTTTTAAAATAAAACAGGACATGACAAGACAACATTGAGACAAGACAACTTAAACATAGCGAGCTTTATTAGTCATGACAGGAGCGTCTACTTCTGTTCTGTTTCTAATAATTTGTTTTGAGTTGAATGAAAGTTTATATTTAATACACCACCACAGTACCATTACTACGCCATCACACACTGACTTATGGCTCTTATAAATCCAATCTGCTCCAGTAGAGGAGAACTCTTATCGCAAAACATGGCAGTCACAAATTGCGTGACCTTACTATATCCAGTGAAATAAGCCACAGAGTGAAAATTTTGTTTCACCTCTGTCTCCTATTATTCCCACGTTCCTCTCTGAAATGCACATGCATGCATGTTGCCCTTACAGTCACGTGATCTGCTGTTTGAAAACAGGCACAAAAGCTCCAGCTAAAGCTGGCCCTCAGTGTCTCAAACAAAAAGAAATACAATAGACAGATATTTGATCTCCTTATAAGAAAGTCTACAAAAGTCTACTCTGCCTCCAGAAGACCAACTATTGTCAGTACTCAGTACTGTAATTGCTTTGAGAAACTGGATCTTCTTGATTTCAGCTCAGCATTTAACACAATCACCCCCCATTAAACTGGTCGGCAAGCTCAGCACTTCGTAACTGGATATCGGACTTTCTCATGAACCTCAAGTGGTTTGGATCAGTTGTCACACCTCTTCCACCTGAAGCCCCTCAGGGCTGTGTGCTCGCCCCTCTCTGGTTCTCCCTGTACACCTATGATTGCAACAGTTAACACCGCCATTCTCAGCCAGATTACAACTCTCATCAAACCTGTGCCAAATGATTTCATAAAGGAGCAACAGAAAACATCCTGATTGGAAACATTACAAACTGGTGTGGGATGTGCACAGCCCTGGACCAGGAGGCTCTGCAGCAGGTTATTAACTAAAATAAACTAGATAAAACATTGTTGTTACTCATCTAGCATGTATCAGTGATATCAGTGAAATTAGGTGCCTGTGCAGGGCCTAAAGAATACTAATACTGTACTATAGTCTGGCAAGTTATGCGAGCAGAATACAGATCAGCTTCTTCCTCCACAACATCCTACATGAAGTACTTTACATTTATTGTTTCATTACATTTAAAATAAGTAATTACATATATATTTATTTTACATTTTTGTGTGTGTTACATGGAGCTGTGTAGTCATATTGCGTGATGACAATAAAGCTGAACCTTTTGATGAACATTGCACCCTGAGGTTAAAGAACACATGCTCAAGATTTACCACTCAAAACATGCTCTGTGTGAAATCATCTTTCCCATTACTTTTACTTTGTCCTCAGTCAAAGACTTGGAGGGTTTTGAATAAAGTGCTTCTAACAGCACTAAAGACAATTTTCCTTGGCTTAATCACCTTCTCCATCATGTGTTTTCTCTTTACTCTCTTTCTCTGGCAGCTGTTTATTTGTCCCTGCTCTCCTCTGCTCTTCGTGACTTTCATTTTCTTCTATCTCTCTTGGCATGGTGGCTTGCTTTTAACTCTGAGAACCTTCATCTGCCTCTGTCTATGCTGCTGCCGTCTTTCACTAATGTCGGGGCTGATGTCATTTCCATAGCTATCCTTGAGCGCAAAGAAAAAAAAAAGAAGCTAGCTACACAGAGCGAGAGAGTGGCCAGATATGAATATAAAAATACAGGGAAGCACCAGTTCAAATCAGTGTTTGAAATTATTTTTGTAAAGCAATAGTTAAATATTTCAGGACATTAATAGCAGTCAGGCTGGAACAACCACCAGTCCAATCCCCCAGTGCTTTCACTTCCATCGCAGGATTCTTGAAACAACACTGCAGAGCTTCTCTCAGTCTTTAAAGAAAACTTTGGAAGATCGGATCACATGGTACTTCTCGCTTGTACCTCTGACGTCACAAAGAGTGTGAGGACCGTCAGGCGGTGGTTACTGGATGCTAATGAGGTGCTACAGGGATGGTTTGAGGTGACAAAATGTGCTACATGGACCTCATGGGGAGGACATCAGGAGCATGATGGACTTCACCGCTGACTACATCATTTTCTATGTGGACAATACCATCCACACCAAGATAGTGCAGTGTTTCCCAAACAATACAGCCTGGATTACCAGTGACCTGTCTCCACACTTTGTTTCAGCACTGGGAAAAGGTCTGGCTGAAATCATTATCATTCTGGTATACAGCTTTTTGTATTCAAACCAATCATCTTAGGTGCTGCAACGGCGAGCATGCAGCCAGGTCACGGGGAACTGTCATATAGATGTGCGAGTGCTTGGATCCAGAAATAGCACTAAATATCCAGGAATAACAGCAAAGATTCCTTGACCTTTCAGAGCTAATGAGGCTCTACAGGTAAAGAGATACTGTTTGTTAGCATCAGAGGACCAGTTGTTGGCACAGTCGAATGCAGCTAAATGGTTTACAAATGATAATGCTCACTCTGGATTCTGGCAGATATGTCCAGCAGAGAAAGAGAAAAAAAAGAAACACAAGGAGCTCAGTACATTAATCTCCCCCTGCAGGCGCTGCTGCCTCAACATCTTGCCATTTGGCATGGACTCAGGACCTCAACAGATGCCTGTCTCAGCTGCGGGAAGCACTCAGGTGGTAATCATGAAGATGATATTCCTGTTCATGCGGAGGTGATGCCCTCAATAAACACTCAATAATAAACAGCTTCAGGAAGCTGGCCAGATTGCCAACTTGCCAACACAGACTTCAGGCCAGGACCAGAGGATCAGCTGACACGTGAGCAACCCTTGCAACACCAACTAGTCCATACAAAACAGCACCCCGCTGCCCACGGAGCTGCTGGGAACTGAGCAATCATTATAAGTGAGATGGCAGCTGTCTTCCAGCTGACTTCCAGCCGGCTGCCTGCCGAATTCCGTGACCGAAGTGACCCCCCTCCTTCTCCTAGGCGTGTCTATTTTTTACTGTAACTCCACCCATTCATGTGATTACAGGGTATGACCAGGAGATGCCGCTTCTCTCACAGAACTTTTTTACAGTTCTACCTGGAGATGACGTAGCTTACACACCGCATTAGCATTCTCATTGCTCAATCTTTCGTTCGCACTTACAGTAATGGGCTTTTTGGTCTCCCAGTGTCACAGATCACAGAGCGGAAAATGCAGCTGGTTTGACTACTGCATACTATACAGTAGCCGTATGATTTGAGCGTGTTGATGAATTGAAATTAAATTTAAGGTGTTTATATCTAACATGTCACCATTCACCAAATCAACAACATCTAGTCTGTTCTGCCTTCACTAGTGGTGGGCTGTTATCTGCGTTAACGTGAGACTCTTATCGGGCGATAAAAAAAATATCACCATTAATCTATTCTCAAAGCTGTTCCAGCCTCTCAGGTCGCTTTTTTACTTTTTTGACTTTTTTCTCTTTTGTTCGTTTTTGTTTTCTTCACTGTAACTCCGTGGAGTCCTGATCTCTCTAGCAATTTAGAGAGTTTTGTGCTTTTGTCGTGTTTTTCTCGTGGTTTTTCTTGGTGTTGTTTTTTAAATGCCGCTTCCACCTGGACAGCTGCCTTTGTTTACTCTGGGAAACAGCTGATTGCGCTAATGCAGGCTGGCATTGGCGCAATCAGCTGTTCGATTGGTGCATTAATCTATGTCCACCACTAGTCTTTGCATAATTACAGGAGCGTCTCTTCTCTTGTGCTCGCACACTCTCTCTCGCTTATCTGCATGTAAACAACAAACTAACCCTTAAAAAAGTTACAAAAAACGGTTCGGACGTCACGGGGCTGCCAGGCCTGTCTGTCAGACCTGCAGATACACGCGATAACAGTTTATTTGGAGGGGAGGGCTTGGTGTTGTTGTGCAGGACATAGAGCTGCAGAGACGAGCGTTTTGGAAGCCCGTTTCGTAAGCTTATACTGCAAACCTTATTAAGACCAAAAATACTTGACTTATTTCATACTTGATTCACCCGTAATTCTTTCCATTTACGCTTTACGCCATTTAGCCTATGGTCACTGTTTAAATCAACAACATCTAGGCTATGTTACGGACATTACGAGCTGAGTTTTCTTTAATAACAAGTTTATGTTGGCATGTTGTTGTTGTGCGTGACATAGAGTTGCAGATACAGCACACAGTGATACCTGAGACACAGTGCTGCCTCAGTGTTATCTTATCACAACTTTTTTTTCCCCATCAACTGATCCGCTGATCAGCTGATCGGCTCACTGACTACGTCATCGCAGGGGATTACATTTCGGTCACGGACCAGAGAAGGACCGTTCAAGGACCTGTGAAGGACCAGTCACGGCCCCGTCACGGTCCCGTCATGGAAACACGGGAACTTTTAAGTTGCTACATCTGTACAAACAAACACAAACAAATAGGGGCCCTCTTACAGTCACAGTTTTAATGTCATAGAGGAGCTGCTCGAAAGTAAGCTGCTGGAAAGTAAAGCAGAGGCATTTATCAACATAGTAAGAAACAAGCTGCTGGCTACTGAGGCTAAATTATTATACTTAGCATAGGAGCAACAGTGAGACCTTATTTGCAGTCAGCTAACGGACAGAAAATGTGGCTCAAGATGGAGGAGATGCCGCGGAGCCTGTTGGCTTCATCACAATAAGCTGTGCATCATGGGAGCAGAGAGGAAGTTATCACAGTTTATAAACCTGATGAGGGAAATGTACATTTTTACATGTGTAGTGCAGTGTTAATTTTTACTAGTGTTGGCCTTTTTTTCCCCCAAGACAAAACTAATTCTAATAAAAAGTAACCTTTCAAAACAAAAACAATGACAAAATGTATGACATTGTTCAATTACTGTGACAGATAAACATATATATCTTTTCCAGAAGTTTACTTAGATGTCAGTGTGTCAGATTTAGGCGGCTCTCTTTATAGAAAATAAGATTCAGTGTTGTTCAGAACGTGAATGTTTTCATTAATGAAAATAAGAATATTTTTGTTGTCTTAGAATGAGTCTTTTAAGTGAACTGTTGTGTTTCTACAGTAGCCCAGAACAGACAAACTGGCTTTTGATAGGGACTGTCATGTTTTCCATGCATTCTGCCATCGCTGTAGTTTGTCTTTTATGAGAGGGTGAGGCGAGGCATTGCAATTAGAGATGTCAAACTGGGTTCATTTTACGAGTCTTTCAGAGTCACTCACTGTGGAGTAGCCTGATGCCACTGTGGGTTCTTCAGCAGAGAATCAACCAGAGAGCGATGACGTTTTAGTAATTTTATTTCAGTTCACGACACAATCACACCTCAGTCGGTGTCGTTCGCAGGCATACACTCTGTTGACCGTGTCTGGTCTTCCTCTTCCAGGTCCAGCACGCTACTGTGTTAAAAGGAGAGAGTGATTAGCTCAACAGGATACAGGTGTGTCAATCACTCTCACCTAGCTGCTCCCCTAAACCCTCTCCACACCTCTCTCTTGCAGCTGATGCACCACGCGCCCTCCACACTCACTAAACAGAGATCCAACAACTGCTTATTGTCTATGATAGTAGAAGGATCACGTTTTAGGCGGATGGACTGTTGTAATGAGATTGTACAGGTTAAAAGGTAGTAAATGCACAATTTATCATTTTCATTTGTATATGTGGCCCGCTGTTAGGCAGGTGTAGGACAGAAAGGATCCAGATTAAGACTACAGACTCATCAGTAAGAGGATCCAGGTGAATGATCCGGATGAATCGTGATTCATACACTACTAATTGTGATAGCACTTCGCTTTATTTGACGACCTGTTATCACAAACCGACCTGAAAATAAGACTCAACAATGAAATATTTTCTTCCAGTATGACTGACGCCACATTTAATGCAAACTCAACACTTCCTCCATGTTTACCAGCTGTCCATCAATACAGCAGCTGAGTCATGTCACGCACTGTGCCACTTTGCCTTTTTCTGTGAGCGTTGCTAAGCTACCATGAAGTATTTAGTTGAAGGTAGCTTAACAACATGCATAAAAGACCACTAGGAGGCAGCCTCACGTCTAGCAAACCAAAATTTAAAGAAAATATATGAGAAATCTGGAAACAGATTTGACACAAAGCATCTGTGACACAAACCTGAAATAATTTGGATTTATCAACGTTAATGACAAGACGTGCAACAATCAGCAACAGCCTAGAAGAGGAATTTCATGTGTGGCAGTGTTGGCACAATCAACCAATCAGCTTGCTCGTCTGCACCAAGTGGCAACCTCCGGTGCTGGGAAATTAAGCCAATGCAGAAGTGCTAGAAACTGTAATTCCAAGGGGCCACTTGAGACAGGATGCAGAAGTGGGTCAACTTCCATAAGCACCCGCATTAAAATACCCAACTTCACAGCAGAAATAAACAGCAACAACAAGGTTTACAGCCTGGTTCAGACAATGGTTTTGGTCTCTATAGCTAATTTCCCTGTCCATGACAACTGTGGGTGGGGGTGAATTTTTTTAACTCACCAGTTCAGATGATATTAAGGCTTGAAGTTGTGCATATGAATAGCGTTGCCGCTTGATTGACAGGTAGGTGCTGTTACTGATGGCTTATTAGAGCAGCCAGGCGTCATTTGGCCCTCCTTAAATCCGCTGACGATCATCTTTGCCGATATTTAGATTAGCCGGGAGGCGGAAGAAGCAGTACATCCAACATGGTGGCAGCCAGTGTCACATATTTTGGGCTTCAGAACAGCGCCTAAGATACCTACGGGGGACATCACTCAGGCTCTGTCCATTCTTTATGCTGTCATTGATCTGCACTACACGTTGTTGAGATTTGGGAGGTGTATGTGTATGTTACCCATGCTTACCCAGAACACCCTTCTCTGCTTCAGTTGCAAAGACGTTTCCATGTACCTCTTCAAGGAGTAACCAATAACTCTGAATAACCACAGGACAACAGCAACAACAACACAACACACACAACAACAACAACAGACTCGTTCCTTTTTTCCCGGAATCATATTTTCTAACACAGCCAGTTCTCTACCAATTATTCTTTTCTTCTTTCACCTTTCTATGAGAACAAAAGACAGATTATTTTTTTGAAGTTCTCAGCCAGACACAGAAAAACAAATCATTATTTATAAGACAGACACAGAGAGATGAGACAAGTAAAGTCTCAAGAGCAAACAGAGGAAGTGATTTGAAACAGCTGACAAGACACTGTATTTAACGGCCGACACTCATTGAAAACTTTGATTTTCACAGTTCCACTTGAAATACTGCTGTGTGATCTGCTAACAATTGTATTATTTTATTCAAAGAAAGTTATTTTGTTTTTTTTTACAATCCAATATGTTTTGTTTTTTGATCAGAGTTCTCGCCAAGACGTGGAAGTGGTTTGAGCAGTGAGATGTTCACAAACAGAGTGTTTCATTTCTGTGTGTGAAGTTGCAGAAAAGCTTCAAGCAGCTTGCAGCATCTGGATGTGCTGCTGTGTCTCTCTCAGGAATATGTGTGTGTGTGCACGCACAAGTGTTAGTGTGGAAGTGGAAGGCTTGGCGTGGTTAATTGAAGGCTGCTAATTTGAATACAGCACTATCATTAGCAAGCAAGTCTCCACACTGGAAGCCATCACTCCAGCAGTGTTTCTAAAGCTCAACATGTTATCACCAATTAAAAGAAGAAGAGAGAATGTGAGCTGTGCTGTGGTGTGTGTAACTTATTTTACATGATTATATTTAGTAAACAAATTGTTCTCATGGTTTAGAAATAAAAATACATCCCATCTACAGTATCAGTTTAAACAGTTTATTGAAAAACAGGAGGATGTGGTACTTAGGGGCAGGGTGTATGGAAAGGTCTTGCAGGAAGAAGATCCAGAGCGGTGCTGAGTGTTGTTTAGATTCAGAGTGTATCAGAGTGCAGCTGTCACTCTAAAAACAACAAAAGCACCATGTATGCAGTGACAGGGAAACTCTATGGCTCAACCCCCATCCGTCTGGTCTGGACCTACAACAGTGTAAAAGTAGGGTGGATAAAAAAAGAATAAAAGCACTAGTGTCATTAGTGTTGGCACCAGTTCTCTAAAAGCACATTTGGGGTCTACCAAAAATACAACATAAAAGGTGTCACAAGCAAAACAGCAACTTCCCAGATAAATTCTGCACTTTCAGTCATTTACCTCACACACAGCATGTGCATGTCTGCCAACAAGGCAAAAGAGCAGAGCCTCCCAGGAAGGGGACAGGATGGAAGCCTACTGGCTCCTACCCATCACACATACAAGCACAATACTGTCTTTATTCAATTATTTTTTATTCAATAACTCCGTGTTTGTTGTGGTGACAAAATGACACTGTTAACTGTATTTTGTTATACTCTGTGTTTTCTGTGCGTCTGCCCAGAGCTGGGTAGCAAACTATATGAGGGATTCACTTGTCAATGTGAGAAATATCACAACTTTAGTCTGGTGTATTCAAATTGAAGGTTAGCCAGAATCTGCATGTATGTCACTTGTATTACTCTTTGTGAGACTCTGAACCAACTTGTGTGTGTGAGGATCTCTGACCTTTCAGCTGACACAGACTTAGTATCTTTGTGGTATCTTGGTGTTATTGTATTGATGTTCTTACATATTACAGCTGTATGCTCATATTCTCTTCTTAACCTGATTTGATTAAAACTGATTTTATTAAATACATCAAAGAGAAAGACAATATTCAAATGACTTTGTTTATTTGTTCATCTCTTACTAGAATGCCCACCACATGTACTGTATTATGTATGGTTGTTATTCAATGGACAGGACTGTGATTTCAGACACAGCTAGTGACATTGCAGCTTTCACTGGTATGTTGTTTTATATCTGACAGTGTAAATGTGCAGTATCACTTATCTGGTGCACTGTGTCTGCATTTCAGATGTGTTTTTATGTCATCTGCCTCACGCTTGTCTGATGGAACAAACACACTATGCTTCTATTTTCATTCACTCACTCCCAAGTCATATTTGATATTTGTATGCTGCATGTTCTTCTGTTCTGTTATTTTCTATGAATTCATTAATTTCTGATGGCTGGCTACAAGAGCCACATTTTCAGACAAATATCCCAAATGAAAGAATAGAAAACATTCTGTTAACCCACTACAATTTGTTGCTGCTTTATTATGATGTGATTGCTCATTGACCTATTTGTACACAGTCTGTGTATGAGCATGTTGGACCAAGTTAACTTCAGAGTATGACAAAATGTCAACAGCCCGACTACTGACCAAACAGATCACAATTAACACTCCTACAGGATCCTGACAAAACCTCATGAGTTGACAATAATGTGACAGTTAATAAGGTAATAATTATGGATATGTATCTAAAATTACAATTTCAGCTTTTTAAAATGAATATTCTGTGTGTTATGGAGCTGTTAGACCACCTCGTTAATACAGGTGTGTGCCTCGTTAATACAGATGTTTATCTTCTGTGTGAGCGCAGAGAAAATGTTGTTTTTTGGAGACAAAAGGTAGACTGATAAAATATTTGTGTATAATATTTAATGATATGAACATGAGTACATTGCTTTTTTTAACCCATTTTGACTTTTGGACTTTCACTGGGGTGTGAAAAATACAGAAATACAGGACTAAACATGAGAAGTTCACAGATTTAGTAGCTACATCTGTCCATGGAAAAATCTCTTTTTCTGCAGATATCTTGGTCTCTACAAGACTGAACCAGCAAAGCTGTTTAATGTTTATATGTTCGCTATTTATTCAGTTAGGGAAACTCCATGATCACTAGAGCCTCTGATGTTAGATGGCTGGGACTAGAAAGTGTCTCTGTTGCTAGGTCACTACTAAGGCTCCAGCTACTTGCTGGAGTAGTAAACTGGTTCGCATTATGTAGAAGACTGCCGTGACTGATTGTTTTCCAGGTATTAGTCATACCCTGTGTATTTCAATGGAAACTGAGATCAGAACAGATACAGTAAGCAAAATAGAGCAAATTGCAAAAATATCTGATTATTTATTTTGGTAACTGTTATAATCGCAACTTATTATTGTCAGTCTCCTTATATTCTGGTCATGTGATGAATGCATTGTTTACATTTCACTTTGTGAATCTTGTAATGTAGCATTTACAAGCTGTAAACCTCAGTGTGAACAGAGACGGGTGATAACCAGCTTCATTATACTGATTATGATCTAGGATCACCAGTGTTTATTTAAGTGAAGCAGTAACAAAAGAGACAATACTGAAGCATAATTATGACTGGCCACTCACACACTATTGCAATGTCACCATGGAGAAGCTGAGCGTGCAACTCCTATTCTGCATCCTTAAGTCCAACTAATATAATTATTATACTAGCTATTACAAAAAACAAAATCCTGCTTGTGACTGAAAATATATTACATAACTAGAAAAATTTCTAAAGAAATTTTGAGTGTGCCTGACTCTGGCCCCGTCGTCCCCATGCATTATTACTGACACTGCTCAGCAAATTCAGTACTAGAAAAGAAATTTTGAGAGTGACGAGTGGGCTGTTGCTGGGGGTCTGTATTCAAAAAGCACACCTCAAACAGTCATTTTTAACATGTTTATTTAGACACAGGAGCAGCTAGCGCTTACGTGCTAGCAATTAGCATTAGCATTTTTAGCTAGCAGTTAGCATTAGCATGTTAACATTAGCATTTTAGCATTAGCATGTTAACGATGATGGACTAGCAGTTAGCATTAGCATGTTAACATTAGCATGTTAGCATTAGCATGTTAACATCAACATGTTAACATTGGCATGGTAGCATTAGCATGTTAGCATTAGCATGTTAGCATTAACATGTTGCATGTTAACATTAGCATGTTAGCATTCGCATGTTAGCGCTGAGGGCTAACAGTTAATATATGTAACCCTGCTGAAGCAGAAAAGTATTAGTAATGATATAATAACTTGAACTAATGGCCGATAGAAAAAACAGAAGATTTAAATTCGAGCCCCAGGTGTAACCAACCGATGCACATGACGACACGACACTGTGGCTCTTTTTGTTAATGAGAACAATGCTCCCCTATTTTAATATGAACCTGGGGAGAATAATAAACCACATGAAATACATACAACAGCCTTACCCGGGTAGGTATAGAAAATAATAAACAAAATAAAAAGTTTTCGCAGCTGCGCGTGTTTTTTCTTATTGTTCTGTTCATTTCACAATATCTGCACCCTTTAGGTGTCAGTCCAGCCACACGATTGTGTGGGTGTGTGTGTATGTGTAAAAGTGAGCAAAAGGATTCAATTCCGCGGTGTACGTCTACGATCCTCCAGGGTCCGGCTCGCCATCAGCGTCTCTCTCTGGCTCCGTCCTCCAGACAGGCTCTATCGAAATCCAAGGGTTCCTCAAAAACCTGACCTACAATAAGTAGGATCAGAACATATTTCTTCAATTTCTCAGATCTTAAACTATGAATCACTTTAAATTGTCTCTATATTCTGTAGAGTAGTGCTTTAACTAAACTTGTATTGCAAAATAAGATCACAATTTCTCAGAAGCAAAGGTAAATAATTATAAGTATATTATGATACCAAATATTATTTTTCTAACAGTACCTCACATATATATATGCTATTTACATAGCAATTAACATATTAATTTCACAAATAACCAAAATGTAAACTCTTGTAATGTTCACAGTAAGAAACCTAACTTAATGTGCTTAAAATAACAAATTGGTCACAGTCACACACATAGCACACATAACTCAAGTAAAAGCTAGACAAAATTGTTACATCAGAGCTATTCATCAATACTTGGTGACTAGCAGTGCTGATTAGCCCCGAGCTAGCGCTCCGATATTAGCATTGAGGCTAGTGGTTAGCTCACGGAGTTAGCCGTTAGCTTGTAGCATTAGCGTTTTAGCATTTAGCATTAGCACAGCAGGACGATCTCTCACCGCTGCGATTCTTCACCCGAGCGAATCCTCCAACTGCACTCCTGCAGGTCGTGGTCGTCCGGGGAGATTCCTCCTTTGGTTTTTTCCGAGTTTTAATCACTTTTTTCCAGTTTATCCACTTTTCTGTTTCTCCCGTCCCGACTAAGACCGTGTCCAGACATGCTTCCTCTTGCTCCTTCTAGAGCAGGGGTGTCCAACTCCTTTTGGTCAGGGGCCGCATACAACTATATATGAGCTCAAGGGGGCCGGAGCACAAAAATCACTGCATAAATTTGAAAATATAAAAAAATATATGGATAAAAATGTGCTAAAAACAAGTGCAATACAAAATCTTTTTTATTTAAGAATTTTTCTTCAATAAACTAAAAAGTAACAACCTGAGGCTCAATGTTTGTCATATCTCACAGCAGAGCTCATAGCAGAGCAAGCAGATGACATGGAAGGCATGAGCTTGGATTATTTTAACAATACAGCTTTGAACAATAAAAAAATTATGTAAGAAAATGTTCCAGGTTACATCAATGACAGAAATCAAAGCCAAGTTAGACCTCCAGTCTCCCCCATAATCATAAAAAAGTATATTTTTTCAAAACAGCTTTTGTAGTATGACCACGAGGAGACTGTTGACGTGTGGAGTGTTATGGAGTCATAACACTGTATACGTATAACAGGTTATTGATTTTTGTTTGCAGCGTCTCTCTTGGAAGTGAAATTTGCAGACGCTCCCTGCGCACTCGTCGGGCCGCTGGCTGCTCGTAGAGATCACTGTTATGGGTCCAGCTCGGAGAGGCTTGTTCTTTTACAAACGGGTTTTGGTTCTTGTAGCTCGTGTATATGCTATGACGATGTGACGAGGTCATATTTCATT
>NC_040011.1:21322152-21357744 GCF_000972845.2 Larimichthys crocea
GCAGTGATACACCTGTTGAAGCTGTCCTCTTTTATAGTTTTGGCTCCCTATACAGGGCTATTGATCGATATCCCATCCTCAGCCTCATTCCTCCAATGTTAAAAAGTAGGGAAATTTTTAAGGAAGGCAGCAGTAACGTTTCTTCTCCTCTGCTCCTGAGGGCACTTTCTTCACTTATCGACACAAAAGAATATGTAGATGATCAGGAAGGGCCACGCAATGCCCCCGTGATTTCGGTTCAATGATTGGAATTACGGTTTGGCCATAGACCTCCTCTTCGAGGGTGGTCTCAGCATTTTCCCTCTCTCTCGTCAG
The DNA here is from genome assembly GCF_000972845.2 of Larimichthys crocea. Lineage (NCBI taxonomy): Eukaryota > Metazoa > Chordata > Actinopteri > Sciaenidae > Larimichthys > Larimichthys crocea. Next base: position 21,322,468 of record NC_040011.1, read on the forward strand.
GATTTTCAACTGGCGTTCCAACTGACAACAGCTCAGCAGCCCAGTGGCCATGTGAGCATTATTGGCTTCATTTGAACTGTCTGTGTAAAATGGCCGACAGAGGACAGCAGAGCAGCTAGCACATTAGCGCTAGCTGTAAAGACTGCTAATGCTAACATTAGCAGCCAATGCTAAAATTAGTGCAAATAGTAAGTGCTAGCTAGCGATAGCTATATCGATAGTGAGCCATATATCGATAGTGAGCGCCGGAGTGAGCAGCCGCTTGTTACAGCAGCTCCAAACTTTCTACCTCTTTTTGTGTTTTTTTGTTGTGTTTTTACCTCATCGACACTTTAAGCAAGTGTGCAACTATGGATGTTCACATTGTGACATCGTGGTCTGCTCCTGCTGTTTTCCGCACTTTTTGGTGTGGCTGTGGGAAATACATTGAACACGCGCTCACCATCAACTACGGCTCCATTGTTTACACCGGATCAGCTGTTAGGCCTGCGGACAACACCACCTTCACTGCGCGGAGCGGCCGGAGATCCCAGAGGTTCCGGAGGAAGAGAAGAGGATGCAGAGCGGGAGTGAAGCGCCGGGAGAGAGGAAAGACGGTTATAACCATGTTTACCATCTGTCATCTGGGAAATGTAAGATCTCTCCCAAACAAGATGGAAGAGCTAACGGCGTGACCCGCTGCAGACGGGAGTACGGGCATGCCGCTTATGTGCTTTACGGAGACGTGGCTGACTGAACTTTCTCCGGACTCGCACATTAACCTGGACGGATTCCAGCTCGTCCGGGCGGACCGAAAGCACCAGAGAGCGGGTAAGAAGAAGGGAGGGGGGTCGTTGTTTGTGAACGATGATGGTGCCACCCGGGGACACATCAGGTGAAGGAGCAACTCTGCACCAGAGACCTGGAGCTGTTAGCGGTCAGCATGCGGCCATATACTCCTTGAGGAGTTTTCACGTTCATTGCCGTGACTGTGTTCCCTCCCCCTGCGGTCGCCCTGCTGCAGCTACAGACCTCGATCCACACTGTCGTTCGCTCGCTCCTAAACCAACACCCCCAATGATCATTGCCTAACAAGTTAAATGTGTAACATGCTAACTGTTATAGCATTACCATAAGAATTCAATACAGTCCTGTTAAATGCTAAAAGCTAACGTGCTAATGTTAATTGCAGCGCGTTGTCTGTCTAAAAATGACAGACAATGACAGCAGAGCAGCTAGCGTGTTTAACAATAACATCAGCCATTAAGTATAAATACATGCTAATATAACATGGTAATGCTAACCTGGTAATGGTAACCTGCTAAGCTTATGATTACTATAGCCACTAAAATTAAATCATGCTCATTGTTAATGCTAAGTTAAATGCTAATGTTTAATTGCTAGCACGTTAAGGCTACCACTAATTTCAGTCCACTAAGAATACATGTTAATGCTAACATGCTAATATTAGTTGTTAGCGCGTCAGAGGACAGCAGAGAAGCTAGCGCGTTACTGTAAAGACATGCTAACTGGTAACATTAACGGCCAATGTTAAATGAATGCAAATGCTAATATACTAATTAACATTAGCCACTAAAAATTAAAGACTGGTAATTGCTAACATGACGCGCTAGACAATTATCATTGACATGTTAGCAATTGCCATGTTTTTAATTTTTTAGTGGCTTAGCGGCTAATGCTGATTTAGTGGATAATAGTCACTAAGCCACTAAAAATAAAAGACATTGTAATTGCTCCTGTGTCTAAATAAACATGTTAAAAATGACTATTTGAGTGTGTTTTTGACTACAGACCCCCGGCAAACAGCCACTCGCACTCTCAAAATGTCAGCGTTAAAATGCCAATGCTAAAATGATAATGCTAACATGTTAATGTAAACATGCTAAATATTAACATCGTAATGTTAACATGCTAATGCTAACTGCTAGCCCATCAGCGCTAACATGAGCTGATAATAACATGAAATAACATGCTAATGCTAACATGCTATGCACATGCTAAGTTAACATCAATGCTAACTGCTGGCGCATCAGCGTTAACATGTTAAGCTAACATGCTAATGCAACATGCTAATGGTAACTGCTAGCTAAAAAAGCCTAATGCTAATGCTAGCACGTAAGTGGCTGCGCTCCTGTGTCTAAATAAACTGTAAAAATGACGTGTGAGGTGTGCTTTTTTGGATACAGACCCCCAGCAACAGCCCACTCGTCATCTCCAAATTTCTTTCTAGTACTGAATTTGCTGATCAGTGTCAGTAATAATGTATGGGGACGACGGGGCCAGAGTCAGGCACACTCAAAATTTCTTTAGAAATTTTTTCTAGTATTAAACTTTTTCTTACGCCCTTTTTTTGGTTCGCTACTCTCCCAGAGTTTTTGTCGCACATACACAAAACGGTATCGAAACGTGTGCGGCTCGGCCGGGACTGTGGTGCTATGACTTTTCTAAGAGTTTCGGCAAACGGTTTTGCCAAAAATCCAGAAAAACTAAGCCAAAAAATGAATGGGTGTGTATTGCGAGAACTTTCGCAGAGCGAGAGGAGTGATGTCATCGCTAGAGTGGAGAGGGGAGAGAACGATCAGTATTCGACTACCTGGCCGGCTCAAATGTCCAGCTACAACTGATATCCTTCAAATGTAGGAAAATCGGGTGATCGCAGTGATACACTATTGAAGCTGTCTCCTATAGGTTTTTGGCTCCAACAGGCTGATTGATCGCTACTCCCCGCCAACAGCCTCATATACTCCCATGTTTATTTTGAGCCGAGAATTTTCTAGAAGACCAGAAGCAATTGTGCTTTCTCTCTGAGTCCTACGGCCAAATTTATAACAATTTTCGCCTGAAACTTGGCACAGACATTTTAACAAGACGAGCATTCTTCTGGTCATTTCAGATTTTGGTTTGAGGCATACCTCATAGGTTTTTTTTTGGCCACCTTCAAGGGGGATCATTCAGACATATACTGTGCATCTCAGGGGGACAGACAGTGCATGCAGCACCTGTGACTAATTACTCTGACCTGCAGCTCACCCTGGTTGCTTGGCAACCTCAAGCATGCCTTTGACTAACTTTTGAAGTCCTGTATGATATCAGACTATCAAGACTACATTTTTAATGTCGGCCATTTTATCCTTGTCTCTCACAAACACATAGAGAGACAGACACACCACACACAGGCAGACAGACAGGCAGACGCACACACACACACACACACACAACACACAGATCAAGCACACATGTACGCACACACACACACACACACAGGACAGGTTTTTCAAAATAAGAGTCCCTTCAAAAAAAGAGCCCAATAAAAAGGCAATGATGACACAGCTTGTTGTATTAATACTGAATTTTCTGAGCAGTGTCAGTAATAATGCATGGGGGCGACGGGGCCAGAGTCAGGCACACTCAAAATTTCTTTAGAAATTTTTCTAGTTATTCTTACGCCCTTTTTTTGGCTCGCTACTCCTCCCAGAGTTTTTGTCGCACAAAACGGGTATCAAAACGACCGGCTCGGCCGGGAATTGATTGCTATGACTTTTCTAAGACTTTCGGGAAAAACGGTTTTGCCAAAAATCGCCAAAAACCACGCCAAAAAATGAATGGGTGTGTATTGCGAGAACTTTCCAGAGCTAGAGTGAGTGATGTCATCGCTAGAGTGGAGAGGGGAGAGAACGATCCGTGAAAAAAAAAAACGTACGACTACCGTGGCCTCAAATGAGCCATACAGACACGATTTATACATAGAAGAGTAGCAAAATTTGTCATTCACCACATTCGCCTGCCAAAGCGTCAGACTATAGTTTTGGCATGACACGCAAATATGCGGCAGCAACTCCCATCCTCAGCCTCATATACTCCCATGTTAAAAAGGCGGGAAATTTTCTGGAGGAAAAGCAGAAGCAACGTTCTCTCTCTGCTCCTAAGGTCACATTTCTTTAGTTATCAACACAAAACGACTATGTAGACGATCAGGAAGGGCTCACGATGCTGAAAGTTAAGCCGGTTCAATGATTGGAATTACGGTTTGGCCAAAAGTCCTTCCTCTTCGAGGGAAGGTCTCAGCATTTTCTCTCAGTCTCAGGATTTTTAACTGACATTTTAACAGGTTCAAATCAGCTGCTGCTAATTAGGTCCTGGTTGCTTGGCAACCTCAGTCTGCTTGAAAGAGGAGAGGGGGGAGGGGCCAGCAGGCAGAAGCGGTGGCCATTTTAGTAGTTCTTGGCACTTAATTTGAACTTGTCTGTCTAAAATGGCAGACAGAGACAGCAGAGCAGCTAGTGCATTAACATGCTAATGATAATTAGCATTAGCCACTAGGAATTAAATACATGCTAATGTTAACATGATCATGCCAACATGCTAATTGCTAGCATGTAAGCGCTGGCTGCTCCTGTGTCTAAATAAACATGTTAAAAATGACTGTTTGAGGTGTGCTTTTTGGATACAGACCCCCAGCAACAGCCCACTCGTCACTCTCAAAATTTCTTTTCTAGTACTGAATTTGCTGAGCAGCGTCAGTAATAATGCATGGGGACGACGGGGCCAGAGTCACGCACACTCAAAATTTCTATAGAAATTTTTCTAGTTATTAAACTTATTCTTACGCCCTTTTTTTGTCTCACATACACAAAACGGGTATTAAAACGACCGGCTCGGCCGGGAATCGATTGCTATGACTTTTCTAAGACTTTCGGCAAACAGTTTTGCCAAAAATCGCCAAAAACCACGCCAAAAAATGAATGGGTGTGTATTGCGAGAACTTTCCAGAGCTAGAGTGAGTGATGTCATCGCTAGAGTGGAGGGGGAGGGAAAAAGTCGGCGAAAAATACATTTGTAAACTGCGACTGTGGCCGCAAATGCACAGCTACAGACATGATTATCCCCTCAAACGTAGGAAAATTCGAGGCGGTCGCAGTGATAACACTGTTGAAGCTGTCTCTGTTATAGTTTTGGCTCCCTATGCGCTAATTGATCGACTACTCCCCCTCACAGCCTCATATACTCCCATGTTAAAAAAGTGGGAAATTTTCTGGAGGAAGGCAGAAGTAACATTTCTCTCTCTTGCTCCTGAGGGCACATTTCTTCATTTATCGACACAAAACGAATATGTAGACAATCAGGAAGGACTCATCCTGCTTGTGGTCAAGCCAGTTCAATGATTGGAAATACGGTTTTGGCCAGAAATCCTTCCTGTTCGAGAGGAGGTCTCAGCATTTTCTCTCAGTCTCTAAGTGACATTCTAACAGGTGCAGTAACTGCTCTGCTGATTACAGTTGATCCTGGTTGCTTGGCAACCTCAGCCTGCTTGAAGGAGGAGAGGGGGGAGGGGCCAGCAGAAGCCGAGCAGCAGCCATTTTAGTAGTTCTTGGCACTTAATTTGAACCTGTCTGTGTAAAATGGCAGACAGGAGAGCAGCTAGCGCGTCAGCGCTAGCTGTAAAGAGCACGTGTGCTTGCTCTGACTCTTGAGGCCAAAGTTTATACAATTTTTGCCTGAAACTTGGCACAGACATGCTCCACGAGACGAGCATTCTTCTAGTCATTTCAGATTTTGGTTTGAGGCATACCTTATAGGTTTTTTTTGGCCACCTTCGAGGGGGATCATTCAGACATATACTGTGCATCTCAGTGGGACAGACAGGCTGCATGCAGCACCTGTGATTAATTACTCTGACCTGCAGCTCACCCTGGTTGCTTGGCAACCTCAAGCATGCCTTTGACTAACTTTTTTGAAGTCTCTGTATGATATCAGACTATCAAGACTACGGCCATTTTATCCTTGTCTCTCACAAACACATAGAGAGACAGACACACCACACACAGGCAGACAGACAGGCAGACGCACACACACACACACACACACACACACACACACACACAGATCAAGCACACATGTATGCACACACACACACACGCATAGGACAAGTTTTTCAAAATAAGAGTCCCTTCAAAATAAGAGCCCAGTAAAAAGGCAATGATGACACAGCTTGTTGTATTAATACTGAATTTGCTGAGCAGTGTCAGTAATAATGCATGGGGATGACGGGGCCAGAGTTAGGCACACTCAAAATTTCTTTAGAAATTTTTCTAGTTCTTCTTATGCTTATTCTTACGCCCTTTTTTTTTGTCGCACACACACAAAACAGGTATCAAAACGTGCAGCTCGGCCGGGAATCGATTGCTATGACTTTTCGGCAAATGTTTTTGGCGATTTTTGGCAAAAACGTTTGCCGAAAAGTCATAGCAATCGATTCCCGGCCGACACAAAAAAATGAATGGGTGTGTACTGCGAGAACTTTCCAGAGCTAGAGTGAGTGATGTCATTGCTAGAGTGGAGAGGGAGAGAAAAAGTCGTCGAAAAATAAATTTGTAAACTGCGACTGTGGCCGCAAATGTGAAGCTACAGAAATCATTTATAGCTAGAAACGTAGGAAAATTCGAGGCTGCCAGCTTTATAGTTTTGGCGTGACACGCAAAAATGTGGCAGCAACTCCAATCCTCAGCCTCATACACTCCCATGTTAAAAAGGCGGGAAATTTTCTGGAGGAAGGCAGAAGTAACGTTTCTCTCTCTTGCTCCTAAGGGCACATTTCTTCATTTATCGACACAAAACGAATATGTAGGCGATCAGGAAGGACACACGATGCTCCCAGTTATGTCGGTTCAATGATTGGAAATACGGTTTGGCCAGAGATCCCTCCTCTTCGAGGGAAGGTCTCAGCATTTTCTCTCAGTCTCTGTCAGGATTTCCAACTGACATTTTAAGACAGGTGCAGATCAGCTGCTGCTGATTTGGTCCTGGTTGCTTGTCAACCTCAGCCTGCTTGAAGGAGGAGAGGGGGGAGGGGCCAGCAGGCAGAAAATGCTAATGTTAACATGCTAATGTTAATTCTTAGTGCATCAACGCTAACATGATAATGTTAACATGTTAATGATAACAAGCTAATGGTAATTGTTAATGCTAACATTTTAATACTAATTGCTAGTGCATCAGCGTTAACATGCTAATGTTAACATGCTAATGGTAACATGCTAATGTTAATTGCTAGCACGTCATTGCATCAGCGTTAACATGCTAATGCTAACATGCTAATGCTAACATGCTAATGCTAACATGCTAATGTTAACATGTTAACATTAACTAGCTTTAGCCACTAAGAATGAAATACATGATAATGTTAACATGCTAATGCTAAAATGCTAATTGCTAGCGCATCAGCGCGAACATACTAATGTTAACATGTTAATGTTAATTGCTAGTGCATCAGCGCTAACATGCTAATGCTAACATGCTAATGCTAACATGCTAATGGTAATTGTGAGCGTGTAAGTGCTAGCTGCTCCAGTGTCTAAATAAACATGTTAAAAATTACTATTTGAGGTGTTTTTTTTTTCTAGTTAATAAATATGTCCAAAATGTTATAGTACTCCATCACCATATGAGAAACATATATGTCTCTTTAGCTGCTTAATGCTCCACTGTGTTCACCAGCTCATCTCTGTCTGTCTATCTGCTGTTTGCTGCTGATCAGGCTGTAAACAGTGTGATCAGAGCTCTTCATCCAAAAGATGATCGACATGATTGTGCTTAAAATACACCCATAAAGTACTTTTGGTGGATAGATGAAGAGAAATGTGGTATTTTCAGATTAGCCACTGTGTTCTTCTGTTGAAAAGCAGAAGCAAAGAGCTGTGATAGCCCGGGCTCTGTATGGACCACCATCATCGACCGCTTTGTAAGCCATTTCCCTCAGTCCAGTCTCCTGAGGCCTACAAGCACTCTTCTCTACGCCTGCTGCTGTCTGTCTGTCTAATCGTAAATCCTGAAATAATCCATAGTACCCATCTGCTTTGATCCCATGTGTGTGACTCATGTTCAGTATGTGCATGTATGTGCACGTAATGTTGTCCCCTCCCAAGGCTTTCCAGCACAATGAGACAGACTATTTCCAGTCAGGAGCCTGAGGGTCACTGAGGGCTTCAATTTCACCCATATTAATATTTTTTAATATCCCTCACTGTGGGGTTATGAAAATCCACACAGACATGAGACGGGGCCATTAAAATCTAGACTCCACAGTAGTCCCACGTCAGTGGTTATAGTACTCTAATGACTGGAAGTGAAAAGTTATATCACCATTAATATCTTCCCTGACTTCTAATGCAGGTCAGGAGGTGTTTTTATAGTGAGTGCTGCGTTTCCACCAGCTCCATTTATACCTCTGCTCCCTAATAAGTACATATGTCGGTCCACTGTCATCCATAATAATCAATGAACCACTCTAAATCTATATCTGTGATCTATAATAGTGAAACCTCTGTCATCACTGATGACTAATGACCTCTGCTAGTGCCAAAGTTCATAATACTTTAAAAAATCTTATGAGTAAGATCGACACACTGATTGAAGCACATTCCTCTAAAGCAGAAATCAGGTTTGTAGAAGAAGGCATATATATATATAGATATATAAGATATATAAATATAGATACTAATATATATATATATATATATATATGCATCTTAGAGAATTAAAGCTTTAAGCCGAGTTTCAGGAGCCGGACCACATCTCAACTGCGCCACTTCACTCGCGTCACTCACAATCTTTAATTTAGTCAATAAATCATATAAACATATCTTGTTGATGGTGTGGTCCATGCTTGTGAATAACTGGCACATTCCCGGTAATTGCTGATCTGTAAGCTGAACCTGAACCTGATCCCTAACCTGCAACTTTGCCTGCCCCATTCCTGCTGTTACTGCTGGAAACTTGTGTTTGAATTTGAAAGTGCATGCTAAACACACTCACTTGCTTTTGCGCAGGGCGTGTTCCACACTGTGGCCCCTGAACTTTTTGTAGTAGTCAATGAAGGAGAAGGGCAGGTTAATGTTGAGGGGGTTGGTTCTATCGGGGGCTGCCGCCCTCTTCCGAGACTCAAATGCAATCATTAGGTCCACCCAGGCGGCCGGCCTCTTGATCTTAAATTGGTCGATGAAATCTTGGCCAAAGATCTTACACAGCAGCTTCTCAAATTCATAGTCAATCCCAAGAGAGCCATAGGGACCACCTGGGGAAAGAGGAGTTATACTTGTAATTGATAATTAATAACAATAGGATGTCACCTCAGCTGCAGAAAGCAGAAAGAAATTGCTGTTTTTTAACCTGAGGCCTTGTAGAGTTCCTTCAGATGTCCCTCTGGTAGACGGATCTGATGGACAGTCAGGTCCACTGTTCCTCCACCACAGTCCACCACCACATACCGGTCACCTGCACAGAGCATACACAAAGATGCAACATATCTGGTATACAGCCACTGCCTCTTCACCACGACTCTGCTGTTTTGAGGAACGTTCCCAAGGGAAGCTGAATGTGACTCTTTGTGACAGTTTAGTTTTGAACCAGGCCACACAGAGCTGTAGCTGTGGCATCTGCAGCACAGTGGTGAGGTGATGAAAGAAGAGACAGTGACTCAGGTTTGCCTTTGGCACAGATCACATGGTGGACAGCGGCTGACACCTGGACATCATGAGTAACAGTGAAACACAACAACTTTTAACTACATTTCATAGACCACGTGTGAGTGTGCAGCTATACTAATGGCTTTTAAAAGGTACCAACTCCATTTGTATTTTACTCAATAATGTCTCCTGAAGTCCAACTGAAATCACAGTTATTCATTGGAAATTCAAGAGGCTCCAAACCATGTGACTGATTCACATTGTATGTTTGTTTGTTATGTGTAAAGGCTAGGGCTGTCAATCGATTAAAAAATTAAATTAACTAATTAATCGCAAAAATTTCTGTAATTAATCGCGATTAATTTATCAATCAATTAATTGCATTTTTCTGAGACTGAAGCTTATAATGAATATTTATTTATGTAAAATTATCAAATTAATGTAGAATAAACCCAGAGAAAGTATATTTAAATTAATTTATTTTATTGGCTTAAGGTGCACATATGCACAGTGCAAATAGAAAAAAGCCAGAATGAGGAAATATACTGACGAGTGCCACACTCCTGTAGTGTAGACTGGCGAGGTCCCGTGGAGGTAATTTCAGCAGGGTGTTTTGCTTTGAGGTGATATGTTAAAGTCGTGTTACTTCTGTGGAATTTAAATTCGGCTTTGCAAACTGTGCAAATTGCCTTGTTTTTGTCCAACGAGCCGTCGGGCAACTTTTTAAAATGAAATGTTCCCCCTAAAAGTCCGTCCTTATCCATCTTTCCGCCATAGACTCTCTTTTAGTTAGGATAGATCATAGACATATATACATAGATGCCTCACTGAGCAGGTTGGTCCGTTGCTGCGATACGTTAACGCGTCTGCCATATTGGATGTGGCAGATCTGCCCGTAAACTAATACAAGCAGGGCCGGTTTTAGCTATGGGCAATGTGGGCGACCGCCCAGGGCGCAGTCTCCGTGAGGGCTTTAAGTTAATGCCTCTTATACACCCATTCACACACACACTAATATATCTGGGAAACAAAGCTCTACTTTGCCACATCCAAAATGGCGGCGACGTCGACGTACGATTCAGCGCTCAAAAAGGCTATGGGTCAGCCGCCACCGGAAGTAAACAAAACCGCGTTAATTTATTTGAACGCGTTAATTGCATACATTTTTTTTAACGTGTTAATTGTTTAAAATTAATCGACTAAATTAACGCGTTAATTTTGACAGCACTAGTAAAGGCACTTAAGGGGCATAGGAATACTTAAGTCTGCCCATAATTTCTATGAGTTGAAAATGACAACAATACACTCACTTCATCTGACAAGGCGGCAAACAAGCAGCGAGACGATCAGACAGTTTGTAAACAAACCACATTCACTAACTACTTCATTCTGTTGTAAACTCAACGTGAACACACCTGACATGTTGTTAATTATCCTCCATCACACAGTCAGACTAACAGCGTGTAAACTGTGATTGATGTTCACAGCAGGCAGTTTGGGTCATTTTGCTGTTCCAGCATTGTTTTGCTAGTCTTCTCTTCCAAATATACTTGAACTTACCTCAGAGTTTGTTTACAACCTATCTGATCATCTACTTGTCGGATTGACTTTAAGTGATGATGTTCCAAGATCTCAGAAATCCCATGAGTTAGTACAATGTTATCAAAACTAAAAGAACCAATGCAAAGTGCTCTGAAAATCAAACCGAAGTTGAGCCATACCTAATATAGATGAAATGTAATAAAAATGTAAAAAAAAACACATTTACCTTTTATGTCTTTTTGTGTAAATATGACTCTCTGTCTCTACAGATCTCCAGTTAATTAAAGTATCACAAACATCCCAGCATGCTCTATATCTACCAACATCTAAAGCTAGTGCCTAATATGACAGATTAGCAGCACAGGAAACCTCAAGACCATTCACCGTAGAGGAACAGGAAACGTAATCATAACATGATAAAAGAAGAGAAAGACTCTACCTTCTTCCAGCTCCGACCAAAGCTCCCCTATGACATTTTCCACCAAAAAGGTGCGGCTCTGCCGGTTGCGCCGAACATGCTCCTTAGCTGGTTGTTAACAGAGAGAGAATGTTCTGGTGAGCGTGATGAAGGCGTGAAGCTCTGCAGTGTGAAGCTGTGTGGCTCATATAGAGTGTTGCGTGAGGCAAGTGGCAGGCTGAAGTGCACATGGATTCATACAGTGATCAAGTCTGATCCCTGCAGACTTCTAAACAAAGTTATTCAGTCTAAAACAAGAAGAGCCGAGCATGAGTACAATGAGTATAAAGTATAAGTATAAAGATGCAATCAACAGCTTTTTAACTATCTGTCACAAGAGAGTGACCAATCATGTTCATCACAGTGAGAACGTGGGGAAAGTGACGGCTTTAAAACGCTAGACAAAACATCAAGACTTCATCAGGACATCATTTAAGAACCTGTGACTGCAAGAACACATCTGACTTTCCAAAGAGAACCATGACGAGAACAATCGACCAAGCAGGTTCAGAATTCTACATTAACACTTCAAGATTGGAAAGGAAAACACATCCAGGCTATGATGCTAGTTTAAGCTCAAAGTCTGAGTCTGATAGGTGGTTTTGATTAATAGAAAATTTTCTAAAAATATCTGCACACCGACAAAAATATTCATGTTTTTACTTCCTACAACCACAGTCTACTACTGCAGGCTATTGAACCTCGAGTTCAGTGAAGCCTTGTGACCTTGTGAGGTTAACTGGCTAATAGCAGGAAGAGCTGGCAGAAGTAAATGTCAGAGGGACATTTCCTACTACACAGAGGAAACAATACAGAGAAGGAAGGACAACTCTCATTAGCTTTGCAGAGGGCATGAGAGAGGTCTACACTTAACATTACGTCAGCCTAACATTCCAACAACATTATATAAATGCACAACAGTTACTTGACAATGATTTTCAACAGAACAGTTCTATTACAAAATTAATATTTAAAAAAAACAACAAAACAATAAAGCTGTCACTGCAAAATGTGTCCCTACAGAATGAAATGTTGACTTGTCTAAGAGAATACATGAGATAACTGACATAACATGAGCAGTAAAACATAATGTGCTTATGTTATTGTGTTTTTTGTAAATGGCAAATGGACTGTACTTATATATCTCCTTTCTAGTCTTCCAACCACTCAAAGCTCTTTTACACTACATATCTCATTCACCCATTCACACACATTCATACACTGATGGCATTTGCTGCCATGTAAGGTGCCAACTGTTCATCAGTTTGAGGAGACAACCATTCATACACATTCACACACTGAGCTACAGCTGCTCAGGAGGTAGAGTTATGTAATATGTTATGTAATAACGTCTTCATGTTGAAGTGTTCTTGGGCAGAATACTGAACCGCAAATTGGTCCCTGAGGCTGTGCCATCAGTGTGTGAATGTGTATGAATGGTTAGCCCCCAAGCTGATCAGCAGCTGGCACCTTGCATGGCAGCCAGTGCCATGAATATAATATGTATTGTTAAAGCATGTGTGTGTTTTACTAGGACATGCATATCCGTAGCTGCAACTGGACATGAACATGAAAACTGTTCATCTTACATCTTCAAGCAAAACCAACAGCAAATCTGTACATGACCTACATTTTGCCCTGAGGGTGAGCTACAAGAAAGGTCAGAGGTCATTAGTGCACCATCATCTGGGGACAGCATAAAGAATGCAAGGTTGTGTACTGTAGATGATGCAGAATGCTGAGCCAGAAACATCTGGTCTGATAACTTAAGAGACTATGAGAAGATGTGGACGTGCAGGAGGTCGGAGATGTAGCAAAGTGTCCAGCATAGACATACAATAAAACCTCCCCGTCTGTTATTTGACACACTTGGAGCGAGTATAGGGATGACAGGAACAAAAACAGGAAAAAATGCTGGACCAAGGGGGCCAGAAAATATTTTTAGGATCCCTATTTCCTCTGATCGAAAATCTTAAGGTTCCAGAGCCAAAACTTGCCTTCTCTGAGGTAGACCCTGGAACTATTGAAATGGAGTTTGCAGTAATGAACATCACTGGTGCAAAAGGAATGTGCATGAATTTTAGTTCCAGATTTAGTTCATAGTAACTGAAATTCTTTGGTCAAAAGGGGGAAATTTTGTTCCACAGGTAAAGATGCATTCAGGCCCTCCATGTCTAAAATGTAAAGACACACACACAATATAACTTTCTCCTTCTGTGCCCGATCAGCATTTTGTAGTGTTTGATAATGAAGGACAAAATCAACTGAAAATCTGAAGTATTTTGTCACCACAGTGAATACATTTAGCATTTCTAATGGGGAAGGCCTAAACCTGTGCTTCAATAAATGTTGAACATGTGAACGTCTTCATGCATCAGAGTTTAGATGAGTTTGACTGCAGAATCCATAAATGTCAGATGGACATGATTCTCCTAAACACCTTCCAGGGTTTTCAACATGAGCAAACAATCATCTGGTGGACATGGATGAGAGAAAAACGAACAGGTCAACAAACATAAACCTAAAGAAAGGAATCTTTACTTTTTACAAAACAAACTACAAGCATCTCCACATATCTTGTTTGCATGCAAGTTAATGGTACTGTATGCTGTGGGCATCTTTATAGACAGGATAAGAGTTAGACTAAAAGAAACGTTGTGGATCCTTTTTTAAAAGTGGTGATGAACAAAATCTTTCACATACTTGTGGAAAGGAAGGAGAGGTGGGTCTTGTCTGTTGCTGCACATACTGGTAAATGACATCTATCAGAGCATTTACATCTACAGTATATATTTTTGTATCACCAAAACTGTGAGAGGAGGAAATTTGGATCTTAGAGCAAACCAGTCATATGAATCATTTAATACTGAAGTTTTCATTATGTATCAAAATGTGCTTTTTGTATAACAGACGTGAAGCAAAAGCAAGCTGAAATGTGAAAAAAAGAAAAGTAAAGCTGTTGAACCATCATGCACTTGGTGTCTGAAATTAAAAGAAAGCATGTTTACCATGACCAGGAGAAACTATGGAGGGGAAGACATTCAACAAGATGAAAAGAAGTATGTTACAATGTCCACATTAATGCTCCATATTCAGAAAAATCCACTCAGAAGAGCAGCACAGGAGTCATAAATCACATGAACGCATCAACATGAAATCAGAACTTGATGTGAGTGTTGATGGGATGTACCTTGGGTCATCCCACTCCCCACGTTTTCAGTGGGGCTGAAGCCGTTCTGGGTGGTCTGGGTGCCCAGATCCACCATCTGGTGGAGGCGGAGCTTGCGGCAGTAGATTGATGCTGCCTCTGGTTCTAAGGCGATGATCAGCTGCTCTGGGTTTTCACGGGACACCAAAGCGGACTACATAAAGACAGAATACAGGACAAGAGCAAATACACAGGGAACTTTTATTATAACACATATTAGTCAGAGTGGTGAAGTATATAAAATGTACATGTAAATACCGTCTGAAGTTCTGACTGCTGAGGTAGCTAGTTTGACTAAACTGAACACAACATGTACAAAAAACTGCATGAATAGAATAAAAGTACCAAACCAAGATTATCGGATATCTGCAATTCAAAGTACTGTGGTGGAGGAGAAAACTACAGAAGAGACCATGTGTGGTTAAACTTGGAGCACCCACAGATGACTTTGATACATTTGAAAGAAGGGCTGCAGCTACCCATTCTTTCTGAAGTTGAGTATTCTACTGAATATTTCAGCGATAAATCGAGTAATCTGATTTATTTTTATGCATTTTTAAACAACAATACTGTAACGGACCGTGTATACACTGCGCTGTTTGGGTTGTGTTCAGTTAGGTTGTACTGCAGTGTATGGGGTTGCAGGACGTCTGGGGAGTGGCGTTATCAGAGGCTGTGAAGCCTGTCAGTTATGGCAGTTGCCAAAGCTCATCAAGTTGCTATTATAACTTCATTTATGAAGTGCCAAGGATCAATCATCACTCATCATTTGTTATAAACAACACACAAAATCACTTTTACTTCATGCACTCTGTTGTCAGAAGTCATACTGTACAGATATTCAACTGATCGATGGAAAAACAAACAGTTTGGTTTATATATGCTCTCTGAACCAGATGGTGACATCACTGCTGTAACACTGTGTCATTCTCTTCATCTGCCACGACTGCTAAAATGGAATATTACAACAAGAAAATCAGCAGCACAACTGACACACGGAAACTCTTCTCCGCCTTCAAATCGCTGCTCAATCCTCCCCCACCCCCACCTGCCACCAACCTCACTGCTGACAGCTTTGCCTCCTTCTTCACAGACAAGGTGGCAATTATCAGCAAACAATTTTGTGATCCCCCCGGTCACAACCTGCTACCCCCCCGAGACAACAGCGCAACTCTCTCCTCGTTCACCCCTCTCTCGGAAGACAAGGTATTCAAACTGATCATTAACAACCGACCCACCACCTGCCCGCTGGACCCCATCCCCTCTAAACTCCTACAAGATATTGCTCCTACGGTAGTCCCACCGATCACATCCGTGATTAATGCCCTCCTACGGTAGTCCCACCGATCACATCCGTGATTAATGCCTCACTGCCCTCAGGCGTATTTCCAGCGGCCTTCAAACAAGCCAGAGTTACGCCATTACTGAAAAAGTCTACGCTTAACCCCGCCTTGGTTGAAAATTATCGGCTGGTGTCACTGCTTCCCTTCCTCTCGAAAACCATTGAGAGGGCGGTCTCTAAACAAGTCACTGACTTCCTCACCCATCACCACCTACTTGACCCAAAGCAATCGGGTTTCAGAAGTGGCCACTCCACCGAAACAGCCTTACTATCTGTCTCAGAAGCCTTAAAAACAGCCAGAGCACGAGGGCAATCATCTGTACTCATCCTTCTCGACTTATCGGCTGCCTTCGATACAGTCAATCACGACATACTCCTAACCACACTCGCTAACATGGGCATTACAGGCTCTGCCCACTCCTGGCTCGAGTCCTACCTCGCTGGACGCTCCTTTAATGTGTCTTGGCAAGGTCGTCTGTCATCGACTCATACCCTCTCCACGGGGGTGCCGCAGGGGTCGGTGCTGGGTCCCCTTCTGTTTGCCATCTACACCACCTCGCTGTCCCATGTTATCCGCTCACACGGCTTCTCCTACCACTGCTATGCCGATGACACACAGCTATACCTGTCGTTCCAGCCGGACGACACCACGGTCTCCGCACGCATCTCCGCCTGTCTCTCTGATCTGTCAACTTGGATGAAAGACCACCATCTCCAGCTTAATCTGTCAAAAACCGAACTCCTGGTCATCCCTGCCCATGAGTCAATCTGCCATGACTTCAACCTGAAAATTGGTACTGTCACCATTACCCCTAACCATGCTGCTAAAAACCTGGGCGTGGTACTAGATGATCGTCTTTCTCTCTCTGAACACATTTCCTCCGTAGCGAGGTCATGTCGCTATGCATTGTACAATATTAGAAAAATCAGACCGTACCTGACCCAATATGCCGCTCAGCTCCTGATTCAGGCTACAGTCAGCTCCCGCCTCGATTACTGCAACTCGCTCTTGGCTGGCCTACCTGCTTGCGCGATCAAACCTTTGCAAATGGTCCAGAATGCCGCAGCGCGACTGGTTTTCAATCAACCTAAAAGGTCACATGTCACCCCACTCTTCAGCGACCTGCACTGGCTGCCTGTAGCTGCCAGAATTAAACACAAAGCTCTGACGCTAGCCTACAAAACCATCTCAGGATCTGCCCCTGCCTATCTCAGCGCCTTACTAAAGGCTCACGTCCCGACCAGGGCGTTACGCTCCGCTCATACAAACCGTCTAGTTGTACCCTCGCCTCTCGCAAAGCGAGGTGACTCTAGACTCTTCTCTGTGGTCGTCCCCAAATGGTGGAATGACCTACCAACGGCTACTAGAACAGCAACATCCCTTTCTACCTTTAAAAAACTTGTAAAAACCTTTCTGTTTCGAGAATGCTTCCCTGCCTAACAAAACTAACAAAACTAATAACTATTCTGTGCTCCTTTACACCTTTCTCAAGTTATGTCCTCCTCTGTAAGTCGCTTTGGATAAAAGCGTCTGCTAAATGCAATGTAACGTAACTGTGTGACCTGTTCTCTGGTCTGTTGTTCCTTTAAAGGTCCAGGGTGTCAGATTTAGGGGGCTCTATTTACACAATCCAGCAGCAACGGAATGTAATATTCATAACTGTATTTTCATTAGACAATGATCAGCTGGTAATAAGAATAGTTATGCTTGTATGTTTCATTTGTAGAAGAGAATTAGCTTTTTAAATGCACCACGGGTCCTTTACAGAGTCTGCCATGTTGAACCATGTTTCTAAACACTGGATCCAGACAGGCCTTTCACGGCTTATCACAGATAGAGCCACCAGAGTTTCTCCTTCAATCACGAGAGGGGCAGGTGAGGACCTTACTGCTAGATGCCAATAAATCCTACACACTGGTCCTTTAATGCATGATGCACATGAGATATGTAGGCAACATGGTAGGCAAAAAGGTCCCTGCCTTAGTGCCAGACCAAATTTTTACCCAGAAACTTGTTTGGAAAAATTAACCAGCATTAAGTTGAGAGAACTTACTCCCTTACATAATGACATAGATAAGAGTTTGTCAGGGTCTGTGACTTGGCTTTGCTGACTGACAAGCCATGTTGAAGGCACATTAGCAGAGCAGCAGATTTAACACTCCTCCCGTGTGCACACAGGATGTGTTCAGGCACAGTGCTGACAGATTTGACATCAGAGCAACATTTTGACAAATGCTTGTTAGCAATCATTTAGGATTTGCTTTTCCCATGTGTTTCCATGCCCTTCGTATTTGTGTGTCTTATCTCCCCTGTCTGTGCAGGCTGGGTGTGACTGACCACCACACCTGCTCCTCATTCACCTGACTACCACCTCCTCCCACTGCAGTACCTGGCTTTATCCTCTGCTTTCTGCTGGTTGAAACCTTTGTGGTAACTAGACAACCTACCGGCTCAGAAAATACTTTTGGCCCTTGATTTTTGTATGCTTGCGCTGATGTCCACCTTTTTGCTCAGCTGTTCCGCCTGCCATGCTCAGTCTAGCTGAGCTATTTGTTTGTTCTCCGTTCATAACCCAGACGACCTGGATTTGGTCCCTGGACCTCACCGTCACTCTCCTCCTTCCCGGCTGTGTACTTTTTGTTGTACTTTTTGTAATAAACCTTCTGTATTCTCACCTGGTGTCTGCAATGTGGGTTTAGCAGTCTGACCATGCAAAACATCAGCTGTTATATAAAGCAGTCATAAGTTAGCGCTCTGATTAGTAGCTGGTGGTGAGGGATCAGAAAATCATCTGTTATAAATGACACCACCAATATCAGTATGAAAGGGTTAGAAAATCTTTTTCATTATTTATTGATGACGTGATCAGAAGACAAAAGGAGCAGTGGTTACAGTAGGCTACTATTCACTCAGTTACCCTCCCTCTGTCCTCCATGAACAGATCATCAAAGCAGGTCAGATCCTCACTGCTGAGTCTTTCCATGCCCAGCTTTCTCTCTGTCAGGCTGCAGATAGTTTCTCTACACCTCCATTCTCATTGTACTGAAATCATTTCTACATCTGGACTCAAGAAATAAAAATTCACCTTTTGGAAAATGGCTTATTTGCTTAATTTCCAACAGATCAATATCAATATTTAAAAATAATATGTAAAATGATGAACCCACAGGGAATTATCGCCAAACACTGAACTAACTGCACCAAACAGTACAAAAAAGTTAGGACATCTTTAGCCTAGCATAGCATTATATTGGAAGCGGGGGGAACTGGCCTGGCTCACTGTTTCTCAATGAGCTTCTTTCAGTCCTTACGTGTTTGCACCAGGCAGAGGGGCTACTCATATACTAAAAGATACAAAATAGCTTTTCAGAAAACAATGCAGTGTTAGTGTGGAGAAACCTGCAGGACATCACCAGCTACAGGAGACCATCCACCCACACTGTGGTGAATCATACATATAAGACAACCCAAACTAGAACTAGAGACACTACACAGAAGTGCTGGATAACTTTTGTTTGTCAAAAAACTGTTGGACCATGTAAACTACAAT
Source organism: Larimichthys crocea (assembly GCF_000972845.2). NCBI lineage: Eukaryota > Metazoa > Chordata > Actinopteri > Sciaenidae > Larimichthys > Larimichthys crocea. The sequence continues at coordinate 21,342,029 of NC_040011.1, forward strand.
TTGTCATTTGACGCATTACAAGTCAGAAAGAAGGCAAATAAGCACATGTCTGTGTTAAGAAAGGCACAGCCAGACGTTATTTGATAAGCAACAGTAAGTCTGTTTTAAGGCCTCAATCAGTACAATTTAAAATCAGCTGTTGGAGCCTTGGCATCTGCATTATTGATGCCTTTTAGTCTCTCACCTAAATGAGAATGAGGTCTGGCAACAATTTACATTTTCGAGGGCCATTTAAGTACATTCTACATCATCTGCTAGGCTTTCCTTCAAGCCATTTGTGGCTGAGTTAATAAATGATGCACTCACATCTTTGAAGCACACAGCACAGTGGTTAAATGAGGGAGATATTCAAGTCCCAAGTGCAGAAATGCAAAGCTAGCTAGATATGTGAATTGCATGTTGATCATTCCAACTGGCAAAAGCCTTTGGTCGACCTCCATGTGTATGTAAAAAAATATTATTAGAACTGTTTTTTGTTTTTTTTTAATGATTACAAGCACTGATGGTTTTCACATTCCTTGGCACTGGTCAATTAGCAACTTGATACACGAGAAAGACGCATTTCTGCTGATCTCTATAAACAAATACTCCATCAGACAAAAGCTGATGGGTTCCAAGATTGCATTTCAGCCAAAGCACTCAAACATGACATGTCAATACTACTCACACAAGGACAGGATGCTGAATCTAATATGACTCAATACATCATATGAATCTCATGTGTGTAAAGAGGAAACAAAATACAGAAAGGGCTAGTCAGCTAATTTAGGTTCATAATTTACCACACAATCATACACACACAGTGACACACACTGGCTCCCCCACCCACCACAGCTGTCTCTCCTCTCTTCTCCTCCACCCTCATGCCTTTCTTTACTGCAGCCAGCCACACCCAGGTGACGATGGATGTAACATAGCAAACAATGGTATTATTATTTCTGGAGATTTTGCAATGAACTACACATGCTTCATATACATCTCAGCTCATTTCAGCGCAGACAATGCATCTGGGCGTTTCCATGGACACTGATCTAACCTCCCTGCATATAAGAGACATAAGCAGATAATTAGAGAATCAAATGAACTCTGGTAACACATCATTGGATGACTGAACTTTCTCCGGACTAGCACATTAACCTGGACGGATTCCAGCTCGTCCGGGCGGACCGGAAAGCACCGGAGAGCGGTAAGAAGAAGGGCTGTGTTTGTGAACGATAGATGGTGCCACCCGGGACACATCAGGGTGAAGGAGCAACTCTGCACCAGAGACCTGGAGCTGTTAGCGGTCAGCATGCGGCCATACTACCTCCCGAGGGAGTTTTCACAGGTCATTGCCGTGACTGTGTACATCCCCCCCCCCGGCGGTCGCTGCTGCAGCTACAGACCAGATCCACACTGTCGTCTCGCAGCTCCTAAACCAGCACCCCCAATCCCTCCTGCTCATCTCCGGTGACTTCAATCATGCCTCTCTGTCCTCGGCTCTCCCCACCTTCACCCAGTACGTGAACTGCCACACCAGAGACAATAAAACGTTGGACTTACTGTATGCAAACATCAAGGATGCATACACCTCATCCCCCCTCCCCCCGCTGGGTCGCTCTGATCACAACCTCGTTCACCTCATCACAGACTACACCCCTGTGGTGAATAAACAACCACCTGTGAAGAGGCGTGTGAAGCAGTGGTCTGAGGAGACCAGTGCCAGGCTCAGAGACTGCTTCGAGACAACAGACTGGGAAGCACTCTGCAGCCCCCACGGCAGTGACATTGACAGCATGACCGACTGCATCATGGATTATATTAACTTCTGTGTGGAGAACACTGTGCCCTCCAAGTTAATGCAGTGTTTTCCCAACAACAAACCCTGGGTGACCTCCGAGATTAAGGCCCTGCTGAATGAGAAGAAGAGGGTCTTCAGATCGGGGGACAAAGAGGAGCTGCGGAGAGTCCAGAAGGAACTCCGGCTGAGGATCAGGAAGGGGAAGGACAGCTACAGGAGGAAACTGGAGAAGCGGATGGAGCAGAACAATGCCAGGGACGTCTGGAGAGGACTGCAGACCATCGCAGGCCATGGAAAAGGAGTGGGGAGGAACCCAGTAAGCGGGGACAAGGACTGGGCAGATGAACTGAATCTGTTCTTCAACAGATTTGATTCTGCCCCCCCTCCCTCTCTCACTCCCCCTCCTGCCCCCTATTCACACCTCCCTGGCCGGCTCCCCCTCCCCCTGCCCTCCACTCCTCAGCCTGTGACACCTTCAACACCTTCAACACCTAACCCCACCCACTCACCCGTTCAACCCCCCCCCGAGACTCTCACAACTCATCACCCCCACACCCCACCCCCGTCATCCTCCTCCCCCCTCTCCATAACAGATGATCATGTGAGGAGTCAACTAAAAAAGATCAAGGCAAGGAAGGCCCCAGGCCCGGACGGCATCAGCCCCAGGCTACTTAAGGACTGTGCTGACCAGCTCTGTGGTGTCGTCAGGCGCTTATTCAACCTGAGCCTGAGCCTGGAGAAGGGCCCGGCCCTGTGGAAGACCTCCTGTGTGTCCCGGTACCAAAGACCGCGCCCCCAAGGAGCCTAACCATTTCAGCCTGTTGCCCTGACTTCTCACCTGATGAAGACTATGGAGAGGATCATCCTGGACACTTAAGACCGCTGGTGGGCACACAGCTGGACCCCCTGCAGTTTGCTTACCAGCCTGGGATCGGGTGGATGACACAGTACTATACCTGCTGCACAGATCGCTGCTCCACCTGGAGGACAGCAGGAGCGCTGTGAGGGTCATGTTTTTTGACTTCTCCAGTGCGTTTAACACCATCCAGCCTTCACTGCTCAGAGTGAAGATGGAAAGGGTGGGAGTAGACCAACATCTGGCTGCGTGGACAACAGACTACCTCACCAACAGACCACAGTTTGTGAAGCTCCAGCACTGTGTGTCTGACATGGTGCTCTGCAGCACAGGTGCCCCTCAGGGTACGGTGCTCTCCCCCTTCCTCTTCACCCTTTACACCTCGGACTTCACCCACAACACCGCCCACTGCCACATCCAGAAGTTTCCGATGACACAGCCGTCGTTGGATGTGTTTTCGAGGGGGACGATTGGAATACAGGACCATCATCAGGGACTTTGTCAGCTGGTGTGAGCTAAACCAGCTTCAGCTCAACACCAGCAAGACAAAGGAGATGATCATAAACTTCCAGAGGAAAGCATCCCACTTCACACCGGTGAACATCCAGGGATTGGACATAGAGGTGGTGCAGAGCTACAGATTCCTGGGTGTCCACCTCAACAATAAACTGGACTGGACTGACAACACACATGCTCTCTACAAGAAGGGCCAGAGTCGTCTCCACCTGCTGAGGAGGCTGAGGTCCTTTGGAGTATGCAGGGCTCTCCTCAGGACTTTTTATGACTCTGTGGTGGCCTCAGCCACACTCAAAAAAAGCAACTTGGTGGGTTGTTACAATAACTCAAGTGTAACACGTATTATCTAAGCAATAATTTAATGTTTCCAAGATGTACATGTTTCATTCATGTTGGCTTTACTGAAATCGAACAACTAACATTCATTAGATTTGTTCATGTCGCCATAAAGTGAAGCAATCGCATTTTTATCCATGGTTTGTAACGGTAGGCGGGAAAAGCAAAGGAAACATCGCGATAGACCGCGAGATTTCACTATCCGGGTACATCGGAAAAGAGAACCCATGCTGGTGTCTGGATTGTGGAAAGAAAGGTAAGCAGACTCCCTACCATCTATCTAAATGCAAATTAAATATTATGCTTTATGTCCTTAGGACTTATACATTATTTTTATTTTTTATTTTTTTGCTAGTTGGTTATATGTGTTACTTAAAGTTATTAAAAAACCCACCGTCACCATGAGCACGTCTCTTCGCTAGCATGGCGAGTGGTTATGATTAACTATAATAGGAAAGCTCATTAAAAGGTATAATATTGTTTGAATAGCCGGTAAGTGCGGCGCATTGTGTGTGATTAGTGTATTCTACAATTCAGCATGATTTTTGCGTCTCTTTTCCGTCTATTGCCGCGCAGCCGTCACAATACAGGCGAGTTAGCGGTGTTTCACTTTTAACAGGGACCGTTAAAACTGGTGATGTTCCCGTGGTTGTCATGGTGATGGCAGCTGTTGAAAACGCAATATATAGTTATCCTACTAAATACTATAAATGATCTTAAATTAAATGTTCCACACGGCACATGCAATTGTCCGTCGGTGTTTGTTGTGAATTAAATTTTTAGTGTATATTTTTTAAAAAGGCGTTTACATTTCTACACCTGTGTTTGTGAAATGAGCAACCCGCGACACATTTGGATGAAAGTCACCAGTTAACACGGTCACTCGTTAAACCGAAACACTGCCTAATCACAAATGTGCACAATTTGCGTCAGGTCCTAAGCGTTTAGAGTAAAGCTGGAGCAGCTAAGCTAAATCGAAGGAGGAAAGGTTGAATTTGTAAATAGGGATGAAATTAGTGGAAGTGGAACAACTCGTAGTGGCAGTCAAAGAGACGCGGTCCGGTCGGTTCGCCTGACCAGGTCGTCACGCTTGAAGCTTCACACCGGAGAGGAAAAACACGGAGCCGTCGTATCGTTTATTTTGCGGTAAAACGTCCCATATGTTGGCTCGACTATACGACGGTGTGTCCCTGTAATTGTGTGTAGGTGTGTTTCAATGCCTTAAAACCTGTTTATACTTTCGCGTACGTAGCTACGCCGTAGACGCGACGCAGAGCTTGTGCATTTGAAGTTCTGCGCTGAGGGAGCGCGTTGATCGGCGGAATCAATGCTTCCTCTCTACAGTGACAACCTTTTCTTGTCGGACTTTTTTTACTCCTTCAACCGGGTGACAACTGGGATGTAGCGCGCGTGTTTGTAGCTCATTGATATCAAAGAGAAATGATTTTTATTGCAAATGTTGAAGCGGGAGCGCAGAGAGAGCCGTTCGCGGAGGCAACTGTAGTCAACCCCGGCTGAACTGACCAATCACAGCCCTGGAGGTTCGCATCGACGCGACGCGTAGTCAGGATATTTTGGAGGCGCACGTCAGCCTACAGCGTAGCTACGGCGTCGTGTCTGCGTCTACGCCGTAGCTACGCACGCAGAAGCATAAACCAGTTTTTATATACACACGAGGCGCAGTGTCAGCAGTGGAGTGAAACAATAACCTGCCCATCACCTGACCGCACGTGAATTGTGAGTCAGAATAATACAACTTAATAGTAAAAAAAAAAAAAAAAAAAAAAAAAAAAAGAGGGTAATATTCATAAAAAACCCTAGGAGACCCATTTTTATCCGGATGACAGGTGTAGATGTACAGCTTCCTACTCCTTCTCCTGCTCTATTTAAGTTCATGGTTAAAACTTCCATCGCCTTATTTTTCTCTTTCCACAGATTGTGAAATGGCCCCGGTGAAACTAAGATCATCCTTGGAGAAACAATTCCCAGAGATTGATTCTTCCAGATGGGATTCCTGAGTCTGTCAGTGAACTCTCACAGCAAATAAGAGACAGTGTGGATAGAGGGCTTTTCAGGCTTCAGTTCATGGACATGGAATTTGGATGAATTTACTAACTTGTTGTCAATATCGGATGTCCAGGACAAAGGAACCATTAAGGTCATCTTTATTTCAGATGCACTTGTTCAGCCTGGTGGTTTAGCACCTCCTCCCTCCCCAGTTTCTGCCTCCTCCTGCTCTCCAGATGACTCCTCTCTTTCACTCTGGTTGCTCATTTGACACCGACATCCTGTCTTCTCCGGAGTCCTCCTCCTCAAGATCTTCTGCACTGGCCTGTCCATTCCCGGTTCCCAGGTTCTCCTATGATACTGAGCTACAGCTGGACAGGGCCAATGCTGCTTTCAAAGCAACCGGAACTTTGTTGAATCCTGACACAAAAACTAAATCAGCCATTCTAATGGCTTAGCTGAAAAGATCATCACGTACAAGTGTACCTCTCTGACTCAGAGTTAGAAAATGTAGCAGAAGCTTTATATTAAAGCATCCATGTCTGAAAGGCCAGGTTCTGTCTCTGGATATAGCGGATGGAAGACAAGTTTGAAGTATAAACTCGGTAACTACAGAACAAGCTCAGAGAGCTTGGGTGCCCAGAAGTTACGTGAATGCCCTAAAACAAAAACCTCATGGCAAGTGCAGTCCGGCCTATGCTGTTAAGACCGCCAAAAAAGCAGAAGTGAATTACTGCCCCGCCTATCCAACTGGTGAAACCACACAGAACTCTAGAAATGATAAGAGTGGCCCTCCTGTCAGAAGTACAGAAAAGAAATAATGACGACAAGGTGGCGATGTGATGGAACAAGACCTTTGCCCTCAGAAGGGAAGAGGTGTTCGAGAGGCACCCATGATCGCCGCACTTCAAAACAAGGTGCCAGCTCTCTTCCATGTGCAGAAGAGGTAAGTGAATGAATTGATTAGAATTGTTTTAAGCTTGACATTGACGTCATAATAATCAGAATTTAGTTTTGTTACCTTTTTTTGTTTTTGTATTGTAATTGTACTGTAGGTGAGTTCCGAATTTAAGAGAATCACAACACTGCATCTGCAGTCCAAGTTCTTCTCTGAGCGGATGCACATTCTGCAATTCTACTAAAGGCGTATTCCAAAAAAGGTGGCGTTCAAGGGAAAAAAAATCAAGAGCATCATGGTACCCAATAACCCAGGTATGGAAACAATATAAAAAGAAAATGTTCTCCTTGTACTGCTGTCATACTTTTCAACTTCACTGAAAATCAACTATTGTGAAATGGCTAATGTTCTGGAATAGTATACATACTCAAATAAATTACTGTACACTATTATAGACTTGATGATTATATAAAAATGTATGAACTTGCTTCGTTTGATTGTACCTATTATACACAATGCCAGACTATTCCAAAGGTTCGGTTTAAAAGTTGTCTAAGCTGGGTGAAACTGCTCTGTTGGTAGGTCAAAATGTTCCTAATGTTGAATTTTTTTTCTATATTTTCTCTGATCTGCAAACTTGACGGACAGTGTTGACGTCGACGAGAATGCGTCCTCCAAGGTCTGTGTTGTCTACTTGAATGAGATCCGGAGAAGCTGGTGAAGGAATACATGGTATGTTAATTAACTTTTTGTTTCCTAAGGTTTTGATCAGTTGAAAGGATGGTGTTTCCTTGGGTTCCAATCAGCAGTAAAATTGGAAAAGATAAGGTTTTAAAAATCTCTTTAAATCTCCCTACTTGCTGACAGCATTACATTTGTAAACTAACCAGGTGTCTACTTATAAATCAATGTCCAATTAGAAAAACTATTTTTAGGCCAACTGGTACATACATAAGTTCTACCTATTAAATCAGCCTCCTTTTGTTTTTCTGGAACTTATACAGTTTGTGGGAAACACTGTGGTCATTTGTGAATAAAGGTAATACTATAAAAAAGGATCTTATACATCAGTGAAAAATCATTGCCCTTTCTAAATTGTTTCGCACAGACAGCTGATGAAAGCAGTGATCAACCATGGCAGAGACTGTCTTTGGAATCTTCGTCCTGCGACATGAAGGAGCTGAGCCGGTGATGCCCCCGAGGATGTTGGAATCATTCTGGAAGGTGTGGAAGTACTCAACAACTTGGGAAGTGTTCCTTTTGCTGTGGCGATGTTGCTTGCTCTTGTTATGCCCTAAACCTGAGCTACCCTCCAGAGCTGAAATATACATTTGAAGCATTGCGAAGATCATAATGGAACTAGATGAAAGCAGACTATCCAGAAAAGTACAAGCTCTCAAAACATTCTTTGCCGTTAGTAAAGTAATGGAGAATCATTGTCCGAAATTGACAGAGGGGGTTTGGATCTCTAATAATTGGTTTCATTTAAAGGAGTGGGACACTTAAGTTTTATTATCACTTTTCAGTTACATTTTGAACTGGTTTTCTTTATTGTAAAGGACTATCTGAGACTGCCCACTGAGAACTCAAAAGCAGGTTGAAAAAATGCCTCTCAAGATGGTATGGATACAGTCTATAGACTGCTGTTTTAATTTTTTTTTAATTAAATGGTTAAGTATCAAGTACCTGTTTGGTTGGCACTTTCAAAAATAAATGGTGTTCTGTATTTTTTATCAGTTAGAAAAAGAAAAACTGAAAATTTTGTTTTGTTATCTTGGAGGTTTTTTTCATGGCTTTAAGGCTTTTAGGTTACTGTGATTTATTCTCTTTACTCTTTCAATATACAAGAGAAGCAGTGTTTATTATTTTATAATACTTATCTTATTTACTACTTTTTAGATAGTGAAAAGAAACCCTATTTTATTTTGTTGCTTTCGTAAAACATTCTACTATTCAGAGTTAAACTATTTTATAGCAGCATCTACCAGTTTTTTTCAAGCTCCCGTAATCTTCCCCATTTAGTTAAAATGGTGTTGTTTTTTGTTTGCCAGGGGAAAAAAAAAAGTATTGTTGCACTGCTTGTGTAAAACATTGTTTCTCTTTTGATTATTGCCAGTTTTAAGCATGCTAGTCTGTGACTAATTGAAAAATACAAATGTATGGCAATGTCTACTGTTTGTCTTGTATTTCTTTATACTTGATACAAACTGTTTACACTCAAATTGTATTCTTTGGATGAACTTTAAAAAATCATGGGAGTATTTCCACGTGATTAAATGGCTTTTTTTCAGCATAAGCATTTTTTTTGTTGGAACAACTTACTTAACTGGGTTGGATCAACTTAATATACTGGTGTAATTTTACTAATGTCAAATGAGTAAATCTAATACTATTATATTTAGTCGTCCAACCCTAGTAAACAAGTTATATCAACCCTAATGAAATAATTGACCTAATCCAACCAATTAAGTTGGACCTAAACCTAGGAATTCAGTTCAATCAATTCTAATATATTAAGTTGAACCAACGCAAGTATGTCAAGTTTGACTAACAAATTGTTTAATACTGAAAGAAAGCCATTTAATCATGTGGAAATACTTTCCATGATTTTTTTAAGTTCATCCAAAGAGTTATTTTTTTGAGTGCATCTTTTATGCTGTGGTCTGCTGGAGAGGGGGCAGCACGGACAGGGACAGGAGCAGACTCAATAGACTTATTAGAAGAGCGAGCTCTGTCCTGGACTGTCCTCTGGACTCCATAGAGGAAGTGGGTGAGAGGAGGATGTTAGCTAAGCTGACATCCATTCATGGACAAACCCTCTCACCCCCTCCATGACCACTGTGGGGGCTCTGAGCAGCTCCTCAGCAGCAGGACTGTACACCCCCGGTTGTAAGAAGGAGAGGTTCCGCAGGTCCTCATCCCTGCTGCTGTGAGACTTTACAACACCTGTCACCTGGCTCATGTTGTAGTTCCTGTATCATGTCTGTTTCTGTTTACTGCACATTATACTCTAGTACTTTTTGTAAATCTGCACATTATACTCTAGTACTTTTTGTAAATATGTACATTGTGTTCCCTCCTGGTTTCTCTTTTTCGCTGCTGTTATAAGTGAATTTCCCCGTTGTGGGATCAATAAAGTATTATCTTATCTTATTCTTATTTTTCTTTCACTCGATAGTTCTTCTGCCTTCTTTCTTTTTCTCTCTGTTTTATTATAACTCTCTGACTCACCTGTGTCCTCTAGCACAGTCTTGGGGTATACCGTGGTGTGTGTGTGTGTGTGTGTGTGTGTGTGTGTTGTGTGTGTGTGTGTGTGTGTGTGTGTGTGTGTGCGTGTGTGTGTGTGTATGGCAGTCACGTATGCCAGGTCTTGCTTATAATGTGCACTGCAGAAACTCTGAGCATTACTTTCAGCCAGCCATTCTTAGTATCTGGTCAGATGTCAGACAATCACTTTGAATTGTCGTTTGCCAAAACTGGCTGATTCTCGGCCTACCTTCTAGGCAGCTTCCCTCATGAACTGCTTTGCAGGCATTTTCCAGATGGCAGGAAACAGTGATCACCCATCTCACATCATTGTTGTCAACTCGCCACCTGTCTGATCACTGAGCTCCTACGGAGAAACAGCCAAACAACAACCCAACAGGTCAGAAAAGTCATGCGACAGGGTTTAGTGTGATGCTGTGTGTTCAGACCAGTCAGTGTTCTACAACTCCTGAATGAGAATTACTGAGCTGGTTTAGTGCTTATGCTTTGTACTTTTGATGAGTTACATGTTCCCTTCATTAGGTCAGAAAGTATCACGTGCACATGCTGCGAGATGTAGATAAAAGTGCTTTGTGTGTATAAACACTATTAAAAGGTACAAAGAGTTCACAGAGGTCTGTTACCTTTAGTGCCTGCTCCTTGAAAAAGGCCAATGCATATGCAAAAATATCCCGAGCTTTGACTCGCTTCCCATTGGCTGCCATGGATGGTCTGTGTTCAATGGACAGATTCTGGTTGCGGGAAAAGATGTAAAGTCATCACAATATTGTAGAAGAAGAGGGACATAGGACCTACTGATGATATGAAGAGAGGTATGAGGTCTACAATTACAATTGTGTGGATCTGACATCCTGCTGATGTATGACACTGATCAGTATTTTCTAGTAGCAAGGCTGAAAGATGTTGATTTGATCACGGTGATTATCAATTGAATAACGGACCCACCACAAAACAAAGCATGGTGTCTGTAACCGCTGGACTGCCATAAAATGTGCATAGTCAGATAATGGTCTATCATCAAGCTTTCTATTTTCAAATCCCAGCACATTTCTGACATCTGTGGCCATCAGCTCCAGGCTGAGTGTGGTGTGTACGATAATGAAGAAACATGGTAGGATTGAGATATATCAGGCTTTGGGCTGCACACATGATACCCATTGAGATTTCGGCAGTCTTAAACCTTTCATTGCCACCAAGGTTTTGTCGAAAGAATCGTGTGAGATACCTCCTGCTGCTCTGAGGAATACAAGTGTAAGCATACGTACGGTCAGCGGGGAGCAAAGCCAGCAGTTTGAACACAGAATGAAGAGCTTGTTAGATGGTAAGTCATGTTTTCACGGGATGGCAAACTTTTTCCTTTTTTTTATAATATTAGAGGAAACCAGTACCAAGAGGACTTACCGTGACTGCTCTGAAAACCATGTTACCTGATTAATACTAAAGACATACTCTGATGTAACCGCCATTTTCCAGATAAATACTGCTTGCACACATATTTGGGCGAGTGTGGATGCGTATCAGCTCAGTGGACAAATTGAGCTGTCTGGCATGGCTTTCAAGAGAATTGAGCCCTAAGAACGATCTATGCATGTATCCCACTGTGGGCACAAATGCATTGTACTTACGCATGTGAGCTCAGGTGATTTCCAGGGTTAGATTTTCATGGCCATTGTTTAGTCTGCTGGGTCCAGGTCATGGTAGAAGTCACGTGCTGGCATAGCCCAACAATTGTGGAACTTCCATGTCTGGAGTCAGCAGATCGTTGGTTGGATGTCTTCTGCGATTGGAACTACACCAGGGTCCCCGCCTTCCAACCGCTGAGAGTACGACACAAAACTTATCCAAACACATGTCCCAAATACTTATTTCTGATTTACAATCTCAACAATCAAAGTTCATCTGACACTTTTGGAAACTATTGTGTGCCTTGAAAATGTCCGCGGGAATCATTTCCCCAATGAAGCTCCACTTTTTATATAGAAAGACTATTATATATATATATACCACACAATAATACACACACATACATATTATGGCATGAATAGGAAATTAAAGTTGACTATATTGAATGGAAACTTTGAATATATTGAATGAAACTTCTGAAACATATGGAGTGAACCTTGACTACATGAATGAAACCTTGGAATATATTGATGAAACGAAAACTTATGACCAAAATGACACTGAATTACCTTGAAACTGAGTGAACCTTGATATATGAATGAACTTTGACTATATTGAATGAACCTTGAATATAATGAATTGATAATTGATAACTTACACTGACGTCAGGACTTCCGCGGCAGTGCCTGCAGCCATCTTGTGTAACAGTCTTTAAAGTGAAATGAAGACACTATGTTACAGGCCGCCCACACATCTAGTTGACAGGCATATTAGCAATGAGGACATGATAATTACAGGCGAAGTGACGTGCCGAAAATCCTCCCGAAAAAAGTTAGCCTCAATTTTTTAACCGTGGCAGGCCTAAAAACAGGCATTAAAGTTTCGCCCATAATTTCATATGCCATTTGTTGTCTGTCCGACAGTCCGCTGTGTGAGCACTCTTGTGAGGTTATAAAGGCATGCTGGGTTGCGCCTGATAAACACCGGGCCTGTTTTATGTCTGCCACGTATTAAAAAGGGACGCGAAACTGTAAACGGTTATTGATCATGGGTACGGGGGGATTTTGGCCCGTATCAAGCAAGTTGTTAATGATGTCCTCATAGTTTTAATATATGCCTGCTGAAACGAGTATTGTGAGCAGACTGACTCTGTTGTCACTCACTTTAGTCATAGCACCACACGTTACACCAAGATGCTGTGAAGTCTGACGTCTCAGTCAGTTTATTCATACTATTCAAGTTTATTCAAATATATTCAAGGTTTCATTCCATATCTATTCAAATTTCATTCCAATAATCACGGTTTCGTTAAATATATTCAGACTTCATTTAAATTTAAGTTTCACTGCATATATTAAAGTTTCATTCAACTATCTTCAAAGGTTTAATTCCTCCTATATATATTATATATCTCTATATATAATATTATCTATATTATATCTATTATATATATATATATTAAAACTGGAGGAATAGCTTTAGCTGATGAGAAAATGTGGTTGGCAGGAGCTATCTCTTGGCATTTAATCTCCATAAATGCTCATGTCTATGCTGCTGTGGTCGTGACAGATGTGTTCTTTGTTGAGAGTATCCAGAAATTCTTTGTTTATTGATAGTTCTGCCTTCAGTTTCTGTTGGTGCACGTGGTTTCAGTACACATAAAAGGCAGTAAATGTAAAGGTTGTTTGCTGTTCTGTATCAGGAAGAACATACCTGGACAAAACTGTATTTGTGCTATAGGCAGGAATAAAACATTTATTGCAACCCTAAAGAAAGCAAGGATATGTGAACTTTGGCTAAGAGTGGCAAGTAGTAGAATTCTTTCGAAAGTTTCACATTAAAAAAAAATCATTAAACGATTTAAATTCTTAAAACTAACCTTGACTGAAAAATCAATAAAGTCAGATTAATACTGTGACAGAGCCTCAATGCACTCCAATTTCAACGAGAATAGGTCAGAAATAGAAAAAATACAAGTCAGTTTAAAAAACCCACCTCATCATTAGAAATCACAATGAAACCAACAAGTAAACCGTTCCAGGGGACATTAAAATAGTGACTGAACTGGGCTGGGACACACTTATTGCCGTGGGTAGTTGTCATCATTCTATCATGAAGTTTTAAGTTGTGAAATAACAAGTTTCAGAAATTAAATGCATTTATTTTGAAATCCAGTTGATTATATTACAAATGAAAAAAATGTAAATATTCAGTAAATTATACTGAATAGTTATAAATAATAAAGCTACAATATCATTGGCTTTAAACAAAGAGACCCAACCAAACATGTCCATCTCACAGTTACAGTCAGCACTGGACTGCTACTGTGAGAGGACATGTGGTTGGCCCTCTTCATGGGATTTGTATAAAAGCCTCTATTTGTTTCTTCCCTTCACACACACAAGTGAGGATAGGTGGTGACATCTAATGTTCAGTCTATAGGGCAAGGCAATGTCTAAGCTACTCACGCAGGACACTCTCCCTGTCCTTCTGATGCAGCATTTCTCGAACTTAAAAACCTCCTCACTGGACACAACACCAGGCCAGCCTCTGTCCAGCCTTGTTTGGGTAAGGACTCAGCAAAGGAGGTCTCACCAAACCTAAATATTCCAGGCGGATTGGAGCTGTTTTTTTTCACTGAAAAATGTAGCTAGTAGAGTACTAAGTAAAAATATCTAATCTCCAATCCACCTGATTTTCAAGTAAAGACCTGTGTGAGGAAGAAGAGCTAAGGCCCCTTGACTTTACTCAACGAGATCTTTTTTTTAATGTAGAAGATTGTTACGAGACGCGCCACCAGACAGAAAGTTTTTTCATTTTCTTAGAAGGAGGAGGGTTCTGAAAGAAAACATGTGTTTATACCTTATGTGGCTGCCTTTAGCTGGACTTCCCAAACTAATTTTGAATATGAGGATCTAAAACTATGTGTAAGTAAATGAAACTTAGATGCACATGCATGTTTTGAAACATGGCTGATGAAAAATCAGTTTTCCAGCAGAAGTCGGCTGTCCCATTTTGCTCCTCTACTACCTGACCACAGTCACACAAAACATTTCTCATACTTGAAAGGTCTACCAATCAAATTACTGCAGCAAGTCAACAGTCCATGACTCACAGTCCTTCCCCTTTTAAAAAATAAGAGTAGTATATGTAAATGGACTGTACTTATAATCTCCTTTTAGTTTCTGACCACTCAAAGCTCTTTTACATTACTCTCATTCACCCATTCACACACATTCATCCACTATGGCCTTAGTGCCATGGCACGGTGCCCAACTGCTCATCAGTTTGAGGAGCTAACCATTTCCACACATTCACACACTGATGGCCAACAGCCTTCCAGGAGCAATTTGGGTTCAGATCTTGCCCAAGGCCACTTCTACATTGCAGGACTGGAGGGGATTAGTGGACGTTGCAGTTATTATAAGTAAAATTCGATGTATGCCCACTTAATTACGGTGTGATTTATCTGGTCCCGTCTAAGAGGCCAATAACAACATACAATGCATCATAACTGATTGAAAAACCCTGTTTTTTCATAAAATATGATCAAGTTGATAAACTCTGTGAAATATGTGTGTGTGTCTGTCCAAGGTGCTGATCCTGGACCCCGCGCAGAGTCAGCAGCCGTCCCCGCTGTCCATCCTGTAGGTCATGCTGACTGTCAGGTGCTATTATTTACAGCTGACAGCAGACTGATATATCGCGACACGTCACGATATGACATGTCAACACACTTGGTTGTATGTCCCTCCTTGCCTGCCGTAGAAAAAACACGAAAAAAAAAAAACAGTGGACATGATGGTAGCCAGTTAGCCTGTGCTCGGGCAAACAATGTTGTGCAGACTGTGATATATATATTTAGTGTGTTGACGAAGAAGGATGTGGAGGGGATGTGGCTGAATAATGGGCAACGTTTTTGGGAGAAAGAGTCGACCTTCCCGTGTGACGGAGCAAGACAAAGCCATCTTGGTGAGCCGAGAGCTGCTGCAGATTAGTCCCGATACATGGAGCCAGTGCAGCTACTCAACATGGATTCATGTGTTATGCTGTATGCTGTGTCGTCACTTGACTTTGTGTTTTGTTTTGTTTCCATCATCAGCAACTGAAGCAGCAGAGAGATAAGCTGAAGCTGTACCAAAAGAAAATCACCCTGCAGCTGGAGAAAGAGAGACTGCTGGCGAAGCAGCTGCTGAAAGATGGCAAGAAGGAGTAAGAGATTTGTTCAGATCAGATAGATCCTTTATTGATTAAAGGGAAATCCAAGCATTCATTCAAATGAAGCTACAACATAGTGGACATGCATTAAAGTTAACCTCTTATGCATTTAAATGAAGGGATTAAGGCGCTAAATAAATACAGTTTTTATACAAATAGCTGTTATGAATGATGTTTAGTACTTTTTGTAAATAGTACTTTTTGTAAATCTGCAC
>NC_040011.1:21357754-21419056 GCF_000972845.2 Larimichthys crocea
ACATGCATTAAAGTTAACCTCTTATGCATTTAAATGAAGGGATTAAGGCGCTAAATAAATACAGTTTTTATACAAATAGCTGTTATGAATGATGTTTAGTACTTTTTGTAAATAGTACTTTTTGTAAATCTGCACATTATACTCTAGTACTTTTTGTAAATCTGCACATTATACTCTAGTACTTTTTGTAAATATGTACATTTGTGTTTCCCTCCTTGGTTTCTATTTTTCGCTGCTGTAATAAGTGAATTTCCCCGTTGTGGGATCAATAAAGTATTATCTTATCTTATCTTATTTTTTCTTTCACTCGATAGTTCTTCTGCCTTCTTTCTTTTTCTCTCTGTTTTTATTGATAACTCTCTGACTCACCCTGTGTCCTCTAGCACAGTCTCTGGGTATACAGTGGTGTGTGTGTGTGTGTGTGTGTGTGTGTGTGTGTGTGTGTGTGTGTGTGTGTGTGTGTGTGCGTGTGTGTGTGTGTATGGCAGTCACGTATGACTGCAGGTCTTGATTATAATGTGGCACTGCAGCAACTCTGAGCATACTTTCAGCCAGCCATTCTTAGTATCTGGTCAGATGTCAGAAATCACTTTGAATCTGTCGTTTGCAAACTGGCTGATTCTCGGCCTACCTTATAGGCAGCTTCCCTCATGAACTGCTTTGCAGGCATTTTCCAGATGGCAGGAACAGTGATCACCCATCTCACATCATTGTTGTCAAACTCGCCACCTGTCTGATCACTGAGCTCCTACAGGAGAAACAGCCAAACACAACCAACAGGTCAGAAAAGTCATGGACAGGGTTAGTGTGATGCTGTGTGTTCAGACCAGTCAGTGTTCTAAAACTCCTGAATGAGAATTACTGGAGCTGGTTTAGTGCTTATGCTTGTACTTTTGATGAGTTACATGTTCCCTTCATTAGGTCAGAAAGTATCACGTGCACATGCTGCAGAATGTAGATAAAAGTGCTTTGTGTGTATAAAACTATAAAAGGTACAAAGAGTTCACAGAGGTCTGTTACCTTTAGTGCCTGCTCCTTGAAAAAGGCCAATGCATATGCAAAAATATCCAGAGCTTTGACTCGCTTCCCATTGGCTGCATGGAGGTCTGTGTCAATGGACAGATTCTGGTTGCGGGAAAAGATGTAAAAGTCATCACAATATTGTAGAAGAAGAGGACATAGGACCTACTGATGATATGAAGAGAGGATATGAGGTCTACAATTACAATTGTGTGGATCTGACATCCTGCTGATGTATGACACTGATCAGTATTTTCTAGTAGCAAGGCTGAAAGATGTTGATTTTGATCAGGTGATTATCAATTGAATAACTGACCCACCACAAAACAAAGCATGGTGTCTGTAACAGCTGGACTGCCATAAAATGTGCATAGTCAGATAATGGTCTATCATCAAGCTTTCTATTTTTCAAATCCCAGCACATTTCTGACATCTGTGGCCATCAGCTCCAGGCTGAGTGTGTGTGTGTACGATAATGAAGAAACATGGTAGGAATGAGATATATCAGGCTTTGGGTGCACACATGATACCCATTGGAATTTCGGCAGTCTTAACCTTTCATTGCCAAGGTTGTCGAGAAATATGCTGAGAACATCCATGCTGCTCTGAGGAATACAATGTGTAAGCATAAGTAGGTCAGTAGGGGTAGGCAAAGCCAGTTTTGAACACAGATGAAGAGCTTTAGATGGTAAGTCATGATTTTCTACGGGATGGGGCAACATTTTTCCTTTTTTTTAAATATTAGAAACAGTACAAAGAGACTAACGTGACTGCTCTGAAAACATGTACCTGATTAATACTAAAGAATACTGCTGATGGTAACAGCATTTTCCAGATAATACTGCCTGCACACAATTCTGGGCAGTGTGATGCAGTATCAGCTCAGTGACAAGTGAGCTGTCTGGCATGCTTTTCAAGAGAATTGAGCCTAAGAAGATCTATGCATGTATCCACTGTGGGCACACAATGCATTTGTATCCTTACTGCAGTGGTGTGGAGCTTCATTTTGAATTTTTCCAGGTAGAGCCAGTGTTTAGACTCGCTGGGGTCCAGGTCATGGTAGAAGTCACGTGCTGCATAGCCAAAACTGTGGAACTTCCTGTCTGGAGTCAGCAAGATCGTGGTTGGAGTCTTCTGATTGGACACACCAGGGTCCCCGCCTTCCCAACGCCTGAGAGTAGACAAAAACTTATCAATACATGTCCATAAATCTGTATTTCTGATTTACAATTCAACAATCAAAGTTCATCTGAACTTTTGGAACTATTGGTGCCTTGAAAATGTCAGCGGGATAATCATTTCCCCCAATGAAGCTCCACTTTTTATATTTAGAAAGACTATATATATATATATATACACACATATATACACACACATACATATTATGGCATGCAATTCAGGAAATTAAACGTTTGAATATATTGAATGAAACTTTGAATATATTGAATGAAACTTTGAACATATGGAGTGAACCTTGAATACATTGAATGAAACCTTGAATATATTGAATGAAACCTTGAATATATTGAATGAAACTTCACTGACGTCAGACTTTGCGGCAGTGCCTGCAGCCATCTTGTGTAACAGTCTTTAAAAGTGAAAGACAATGAGTCAGGCCGCCCACAATCTAGTTGCAGCAATATTAAGCAATGAGGACATGATAAATACACTGGCGAATGCGTGCCGAAATCCTCCCGAAAAAGTTAGCTCAATTTTTAACCGTGGCAGGCCTACAACAGGCATAAAGTTTCGCCATAATCTCATTA
This sequence comes from Larimichthys crocea, assembly GCF_000972845.2. Lineage (NCBI taxonomy): Eukaryota > Metazoa > Chordata > Actinopteri > Sciaenidae > Larimichthys > Larimichthys crocea. The sequence continues at coordinate 21,360,541 of NC_040011.1, forward strand.
TGCATTTGTCTGTCTGTCCGCAGTCCGCTGTGTGAGCACTCTTGTGAGGTTAAAGGCATGCTGAGGTTGGCCTGATAAACAGCTGCCTGGCCTGTTTTATGTCTGCCACGATTAAAAAGGGAGCGAACTGTAAACGGTATTGATCAGGGGTATCGGGGGGATTTTGGCCCGTACACGCAGTGTTAATGATGTCCTCATAGTTTAATATTGCTGCAACGAGATTGTGAGCAGACTGACTCGTTGTCACTCACTTTTAGCTATAGCATCCACACGTTACACAAGATGCTGTGAAGTCTGACGTCAGTCAAGTTTTATTCAATATATTCAAGGTTTCATTCAATATATTCAAGGTTTCATTCCATATATTCAAAGTTTCATTCAATATATTCAAGGTTTCGTTCAATATATTCAGACTTCATTTAATATATTCAAGGTTCACGCCATATATTCAAAGTTTCATTCAATATATTCAAAGGTTTTAATTTCCTATATATATATATATATATATATATATATATATATCTATATATATATATATCTATATATAAAAACTGGATGGAATAGCTTTTAGCTGATGAGAAATGTGGTTGGCAGGATATCTCTTGCATTTTAATCTCCATTAATGTCATGTCTTATGCTGCTGTTGTCGTGACAGATGTGTTCTTTGTGAGAGTAATCCAGAAATTCTTTGTTTGATTGATAGATTCTGCCTTCAGTTTTCTGTTGGTGCACTGTGTGTTTCAGTACACATAAAAGCAGTACATGTAAAAGGTGTTTGCTGTTCTGTATCAGGAAGAACATACATGACAAAACTGTGATTTTGTGCTATATGGCAGGATAAAACATTTATTGCACCTAAGAAAGCAAGGATATGTAACTTTGGCTAAGAGTGGCAAGTACAGTAGAATTTCTTTCGAAAGTTTCACATTAAAAAAAATCATTATTTAACGATTTAAATTCTGAAAACTAACCTTGACTGAAACATCAAATAAAGTCAGATTAATACATGTGACAGAGCTCAATGCACTCCAATTTCAAGAGAATAGGTAGAAATAGAAAAAACACAAGTCAGTTTAAAAAACACCTCATCATTTAGAAATCACAATGAAACCAACAATGTAAACCGTTTCCAGGGGACATTAAAAAGTGATGAACATGGCTGGGACACACTTATTGCCGTGGTTTGTGAGATCATTCTACTCATGAAGTTATTAAGTTGTGAAATAACAAGTATTCAGATTAAACTGCATTTATTTTGAAATCCAGTGGATTATATTACAAATGAAAAAAATGTAAATATTCAGTAAATATACTGAATAGTTATAATAAATACAAGCTAAATATCATGGCTTAACAAAGAGACCAACCAACATGTCCATCTCACAGTACAGTCATGCATGGACTGTACTGTGAGACGGACATGTTGGTTCTGGCCTCTTCATGGGATTTGTCTAAAGCCTCTATTTGTTTCCTTCCCTTCACAACAAGTGAGGATAGGTGGTGAATGCTAATGTTCAGTCTATAGGGCGAGGAATGTCTAAGCCTATCACAGCAGACACTCCCTGTCCTTCTGATGCAGCTTTGCTCGAAACTAAAAACCTCCTCACTGACACAACACAGGCAGCCTCTGTCCAGCCTCTGTTTGGGTAAGGATCTCAGCAAAGGAGGGTCTCACCCAAACTAAATAATCAGGGGGATCTGGAGCTGTTTTCACTGAAAATGTAGTACGTAAGTAAGTAAAAATATCTAATTCAATTTCACATGATTGTTCAAGTAAATGACCTGTGTGAGGAAAGAAGAGCTAAGGCCCCTTTCGACTTACTCAAGAGGATCTTTTTTTTTAATGTAGACAAGATTGTTATCAGAGACGCTGCCACCAGAAAGTTTTTTCATTTTCTTAGAAGGAGGAGGGTTATGAAAGAAACAATGTGTTTATACTTATGTGGCTGCCTTTAGCTGGACTTCAAATAATTTTGAATATGAGGATCTAAAACTATGTGTAAATGAACTTCAGATGCACATGCATGTTTGAAACATGGCTGAAAAATCAGGTTTCTCCAGCAGAAGTCTGGCTGTCCCATTTTTGCTCCTCTACTACCTGACCACAGTCACACCAACATTTCTCATACTTGAAGTCTACCCAATCAAATTACTGCAGCAAGTCAACAGTCAATGACTTCACAGTAATTCCCCTTTTAAAAAAATAAAGAGTAAGTATATGTAAATGGACTGTACTTATATATCTCCTTTCTAGTCTTCTGACCACTCAAAGCTCTTTTACATTACATCTCATTCACCCATTCACACACATTCATACACTGATGGCATTAGCTGCCATGCAAGGTGCCAACTGCTCATCAGTTTGAGGAGCTAACCATTCATACACATTCACACACTGATGGCACAGCCTTCAGGAGCAATTTGGGGTTCAGTATCTTGCCCAAGGACACTTCGACATGCAGACTGGAGGGGATTAGTGGACAGCTGCAGTATTATAAGTAAATTCGATGTACTGCCACTTAATTACGGTGTGAATTTATTCTGGTCCAGTCTTAAGAGACAATACATACATACAATGCATCATAACTGATGAAAAACATGTTTTCCATAAAATATGATCAAGTTTGATAAAAATCTGTGAAATAATGTGTGTGTGTGTGTGTGTGTGTGTGTGTGTGTGTGTGTGTGTGTGTGGACTTTTTACCTTTTTACCTACATTTTACCTCACTGCTGACTTTCACTGGGGTTGATTTGCTCTGTAGCAATAGCTCAGTCTGCCTCATGCTTTAAGGCTTTAAACGGCTCACTTCTTTCTTCTTCATACAAGTGCACCAAACTTCATCTTAACTGCACTACCTTGTCATGACTTGCTTGTTTAAACTTGATGAATGCCACCTATACACAAAGTAAAGGGTTTGTGAGGTTTGATCATTATCATAATTGAGATAAGATTTTGATGTTGTTTTGTTCCATTTTACCTGCTAGACTTTGTTCACTTGCTCAAATATTTCTTGGGTTACGTCCTTCAGCCATGAGGAAACATACTATGTAGTTAAATAGCCTCCCTTTTTTCTGTTTTTAAGATGGTCTGCACAGGATGTCTTGTTCTCTTAGTGTTATGAACTGAATATAATAAGAAATATTTCTATTAGTCAAAGGTATGAGCTGACAGTTCCCTCAGTGATAGAAAAAGGTTCCTAAATGAAAAAGCTGTGGCACCATGCCATGCCAGGACACCTTGAAGGCTACAACTACAGAAAAAACATGCATTTTAAACATTTACAACTGATGTACTTGATATAAATTATTTCGGGGCCATGCTCACTTCAAACCAGAGAGAAGAATAGTACCCATCATGGCATACTTACTTACTGGTACAACAGTGAGAGGTTATTTTGTGTTACAGTGATGTGATGTCATGTAACAAAAAACATCAAAACACAAAACAAGGATTTCAAAGATCCCTGGAAACCCTGAAAATAAAGTGTTCATGTCATAAGAAGGTAACCTGTACATGTTTGGTATTCTTGAATTGTTAGACATCCCATTCCATTCTGCAAATTTTTACTGCCACTATCAGCAAGATAACATTATGTTAATGTGTTTAGTCCACCCCCTCACTTCGCATTACTGAGAGTCTGCATTGCAGTGCTGGCCTACCTCATGGTGTGAATGCACTCTGGCTCCTTAGTGAAGGCATAAGCATAACCACTGGATGTAGTGCCAAAGTCAATGGCAACGACCACCACGAAGGACGGCCCTGACGGTACCTGGTCTGTGTCATTCTGCTGTACAGAGAGAACATGCAGTTTAATTGAATCTGTTACACACATTCATTCACACACCCAGAACTTCCACCTAGCTAGCTAATAAAAACATGAACACACAGCAGCACTTCCAGTTATTCAATGATAAGATAACTGTGCTCTTCAAATAATCAGGCTTGAAATGACTGAGTCTGTTGATTTGTTCTAAAAAGAGAGCTGGTGGAGGAGTGATGTGTTTGCTGCTGTAGTGACCCAATCTGATCCTCCTGCTGTGGTCCTCTAACTCTGTTATGTAAGACATATGAGTAAGGAGGAAAAGGAAACCAAGAGCAGCGGGAGAAAAAGACACAGAGTAGGCAGACCACACAACGCACCTATTTAGAAAGAAAGTAAATGTCTGCTATCAAGGTGAAATCTAATCCTCCAAAGACAGATATTAGTCAACTACATGCTGATGGGAGAGCCAGCATGTAAGCACACTATACATGTGCTGTGGCTTATTGACAGAGACAGGTGTGCTCACCTGAGTGTGTGAAGGAGACAGTGGGGTGATTCCAGGGTCGCCCATGCTCTTTGCTGGAGAAGGATTAGCCATTGCATCTGTAGAAGAAGGACAGAATATCCATCACAATCACACACTGCACCTTCCATTTAGATTAATCAGTTATCCATTTATTTATTTACATGCGTATGTAACTATACTACAAATGGTCCCAATCATTTTTATCTTCCTGCAAATTACTTTTGACGTTATATTTGAGATGGCGACTTGGACTCGCATCTCACTTTAGATGGCTTGTGACCTGAGACATGAGGTTTGGGACCTAACTAAAGAATCACTAAATGTCGTCTGGGGTACCAAAGTAAAGGATACTCGACCACATCAAATTTGATCAGGCGCCTGAAAACATGCCCAGACAGATGAGTCACCTGGACAGTTGTTTTGCTCAGCATCAGTGATCTAACTTTAGCTTGCTACTAGCATTGTAGCTAAAGGAGGTCAGCCTGATTAGTTTTAAAAGACGAGACTGTGCTTGTTTGCTTGACACACTTGTTTCATGATGATAAAATGAATAATTAAATTACTATTAATTATATAATATCTTCCCACGGCTGTGGCTCAGAGGTATAGTGATGTGTCGGTCGCAAACGATCCGGTTCTAAGAGCCGGCTCTTTGAAGTGAACGACGGGAGCCGGCTCCTCGAGCCGATTTAGGGAGCCGTTTTTTTTTTTTCACTTCGGTGCCTCACTGTCTCGTCTCCCTGACACTCTCCCTCGTGCCATGCCTGTTCTCACACATCTTGACCAATCACGTTCGGCTTTCAATTAAAAAAGTGGAGGGAAAAAAAACTTTTTTGTGTGAAAGCCGTAATTGGTCAAGATCTATAGCAGCATCCATCCACACACACACACACCACACACACACACCCACACACACACACACACCACACACACACAGCGGTCGCAGAGGACAAACACGACAGAGGGAGACGAGAGACCGAGAGAAAACAACAAAAGGTGCTCAAGTGGCACTTGTGTTTAAAATAGTTAAAAGTTTGCCCAATTAGGTCTTTTTTTTACTTTATAATTTATTTTGTTGCATTTTTTCAAGGTTGAGTGTGTTTGTAAAATAAAGCCTAAAGGATAAACATTTGAGTCAGTAGTATTTTACATTAGTAATTCATTTTTTCAGGCAGTTTTGCATTATTTTGGTAAATTAATTAAATAGTTAATAAGTTTTATTTATATAGCACATTTTTACACAGCATGCAGTGACCAAAGTGCTTTACAATGTCAAAAATAAAATAAAACATTTAAAAATAGAAAATTATAATAATAACAGCAATAATAATAATAATAATAATTAATAAAACCAATTAATAAAATGTAAGGGAGCCGAAAGAGCCGGCTCCTTATAGTAAGCAGAGCCAAAAGATCCGGCTCTCCAAAAAGAGCCGAAACTCCCATCACTACAGAGGTAGAGCGAGTCATCTACTAATTTAGATGATGGGCTCCTCCAGTCTGCATGTCGAAGTGTCCTTAGCCAAGACACTCAAACCAAATGAGTGAATGTGTATGAATGGTTAGCTCTTATATCTGATGAGCAGTTGGCAGCCAATGCCATCAGTGTATGAATGTGTGTAAATGGGTGAATGAGATATGTAGTGTAAAAGAGCTCAGAGTGGTCAGAAAACTAGAAAGACGTTATATATATATTAACTATTAAATCAAAGGATGCATTCCTTTTTATACTGCACTGTAATATTCTGTTTAAAGTGGTGTTACACCAAACTGCTAATAGACAAAGGAGTGATGATAATACAGCACATGCTTTGGATTCATTACAGTAGTGACAATAGTAGTGACATTACATTAGAAACAGATTAGAAGAGATTTGACTTGGACTTTAGTTCTGATATTTGATGACTGGTCAATTATATGTTCAGAACACAAGCAGAATCCATCCACTGATGAACACGAAGGCCTCAGGCCAGTTCTGGTCCCTGCATGCTGTCATGGTACAGGGAGTAAAGACAAACTGTAGTCTAACAAAGAGCCAACAGAAGAGCTGCAATTAACCATGAATCTGCCAATCTTGATTCATAGTTTTGCCAATGAAAGGGCAGTAAATAATGAAAATATTTATTTATTCATCTTTAAACTCCCTCTCTGACCAACCATCAATCCAAACACCGATCAACACCTGAACCTTCAGTCCTACCAGAGCAGTCGAAATAGTAGAAATTCAAATGGAATTGTTTCCATCTTAGCAGAGAGAATGTAGCTTAACAGCAACTGAAATCAGCTTCACTTTACAAAGCACACAGCTACACACTGTGGAGACACATGAATGAAACAAGTTGGTATCATGGCTGATTGGTCAGGGGGCTAAACATCTTTTTATTCTGATTCTAACAGCTAACAGGAGGAGTTTCTAATGAGCCATTTTATGATAATACAGTCACAGACTCACAAACTAAACTGTCCTCAGTTTAGTCTACTAATGTGGGGTGCTGCCAGAAGCAGGAAATGAACACAATGACTCCAGAGACTGTAAGGCTGCTGACCCTGAACTCTATGAAGTCTCAGGCTCTCTGTAAATGACAGGGAAGTGAAAAGATGGCTTCTTTCCTGGTGCAGAGCTGCAGACCATCAACATCTCCTCCATTCAATCAGCAGAAAACGTCTGTTGCACCTGTCTTCAAAACGCAACGACATTTCAATTGAATTGGAGATAGTCTCCCCATTTACTCCCATCATTTTCATTAGTCTGGCTTAATAGCCTTCACAGAAAGCGCTCTTTGAACACACACAATAATAATACTCCCTCGACGTATTGTAAGTGTCTGGCAGAATTGTCTCACGACGGGACATCGTGTTATCCATCCTATTTTTCTGCTACGCTCACCCTTTTCTCTTGTCCACCCCTACCGAGTGGATGAGTGGTCTGAAGACCCATAATACACTTTGCCAGGCAATTACGGCACAGAATTACAGACCGCCTGTGGCTAGACTCCATCTAGCTACTATCCAGCCTGTCTCTCAGCAGCCCGGCAGCCCACTCCCCAAATCACCTTTACAACCTTGAGTTTTTATTCCCAACAATGGCCATAAAAATCAAATCACGATTAGAGAAATAAAGTGATTGCTCTTGTAGTCAATAATATCTCAAGTGATGTATTACTGAGGTTTGGCTCAGCCATTCTTTGACATTGTGCTAGCATAGTTTGTTTACCTCCATGTAATAAGAACTTTCATTAGGTTGGGTAAGGTTAGGTTCTGAGACTGGCAACTGTTTATGTGTAACTTTATTAATTCAATACAAAAAGTAATATGAGATAAACTATGCTGGTAATGTCAGATTAGTGTGTTTAGCCACAAAACTATATTGGTTTCTTCCATAGACAGTATAAAACATAAAGCACAGAGGTTGTCGCATGGTTACAGAATGGCATTCATTGAAACTATTAGCATTAATTTGGTTGTAGAGTCATGGATCAGGTATCGCAAGACTTGGAATCGGTTGGCGGCTTCACACACTTTTGGGAAAATCCACCGGGCCCGTTTGCAGTGCGTTGCGTGGCATAGTTGGTCTGTCCTGCATGCGCCTCAAAACCCACCGGGAGCGTTTCAAAAGCGAACATTTAGTCAGACTTTGTTTACCTGCTCAGATTTGGCCATTTTCCTGGTGTATGTTCTTCTAAAGATACGTCTACGTGTGTGAATATGCTACAAAGTTAATTAGTTTCGCTTTTGTCTGTTTTTACGACCGGCAGTTTGCACGGGATATTTTATTTTGAAAATCCACCGGATACTCAATTGATGTTGATTCAGATTCAATAAATACATTGACGTGATTTTGTTGTTGTTCTTTTTTTTTTTTTTTTTTTTTTTTGCAATGTTTGGGGATATGTCATCTTTTACATATTTAAAAATAAAATATTGTACTGTACTGTAAGATAGTCACTTTCATAGAATTAGCTTTTTTATTTTATAAAATATCTACAATAAATATTAACCATAGAATCAAATCAAATCATATCGTTCTTACACTGTATCGATTTGTATGGAATCGGTCTGTAATAAAAGTATATCGTTTTTGAATCATATCGTGACCTGTGTATCTAGATGTGTATCGTAACGTTTATCACAGAGAGATGTGCAACCCTAATGACATTAGAGAGCAGGCTGTTTACAGTTAATTATTACAAAGAAATAACCCATAATTTTGCAGGAAAGCTACAAAATGAACCATTAAAAGTGTTTTTTTCCTCATCAGCATTGATATCAAATGTTCATCTACAAGCAAAAAGCTGCTGTTCTTCAGGAAAAAAGACTCAAGCTGAAGTATTCCAAACATGCAGAGTGACACAGAGTGAGTAAAGGCCCCTGACATAAGAACAGGCTTACATGAAAAGTTACAGGATCAAAGAAGTGAATCCATCTCATACTGAGAGGCACATGACGAGCATGTCAATGTTCGCCGAGCTGCTGTTGAGACATTTCACTGGGTAAGAAGGCGGTAGGATTCATCCATCTGTCAGAGAAAGGTATTTCAGTGACTGACTGCCTTCAAAAATATCTTTAGATATTTTTAAAATTCTTTACTGCAAGATTGTGTTACTCACTTCAAACTAAATTCTCTGATATCTCTGTATTGAGCTGAACATATCAACAGCAGCAAACTGCTTCTTTTAAATTTGATGACTCATTTTGTTTTCATTTCCAAAAGAAAACTTCTAATAACAAACATGTGTCACTTCATTTGTGCTTTAGCACAAAATGAACATGAAGACAGACTGTGATGGTGTCATGTTTGTGATATTGTTAGGATTTGCCTGGTTTGTCTGTTTTCCTTGTGTTTCCCTGCCCTTTGTGTTCTGTGTCTGTTCTGTCTAGACCCTGTCTGGGCAAGGCTGACCCATTTCTTCAACCACTCCCCCGTTGAGCCTCACCTGCTCTGCTCTCTACGGTGGCCGGGAACCCTCAATGCTGCAAATAAAAGAAACTCTGCAAACAAAAATAAACAGCGCTACAAATAAAAGAAACGCTGCAAACAAAAAGAAACAGCGCTGCAAATAAAAGAAAGAAACGCCGCTGCAAATAAAAAAGAAACGCTGCTGCAAATAAAAGAAACTTCACAACGGAAGTGAATTACCGGGGACTATTTTTGCCGGTGCATCTGTAGTTTTTTATGTGAGCGAAGAAGAAGAAGAAGAAGAAGAAGAAGTACAGAAGCGTATTGCACTCACTTGAAAAAAATAAATTAGACACCTGATCTTGTAATTACGAGATAAGGAAAGGTGCCTCATTGGCTACTGCACTTCGGTAAAGTTAGAAAGATATTGGCACTTCTGAGATCAGTAACTCTTAATTGAAACGTTGTTAAAACACAAAACGCATATTTTCAACCATAGTAGGACAGACGAGCTACAACCTAATGTTCATCACAATGAGCTACAACCTAATGTTCATCACAACAAACCATCCTCGGAGCCACACCAACAACATTAGTGTTTACTAAGACTTTTCATAATTTCTGGGAATTTTTATTAGGAATATTAATCAATAACTTTAATATGATACAGTACTGCGGTAACGCTATCTACACTTTAAAATATAGTGCCCGACTACATCAGTTTGTCCGGTAAAGCGTCTTCATGGTGCCTTCATGTACACCTCAGAAACTCAGAAATCAAATAATAATCTCTTTTCTAAGATTCATATGCAGATTTAGAAAAGTCATTAAATAAACAAATAAAATTGTTTTCTGACAACTCCACCTGATTCTTATTCTACATGTCCCCAGCTACTTTTGGGGTGATTTTCAAGTTCTTTTACTGTACCGTACTGATTTGTACTTTACCGTACAAACTGATGTAGTCGGGCACTATATTTTAAAGTGTAGATAGCGTTACCGCAGTACTGTATCATATTAAAGTTATTGAGACTAAGCTCTGATCATCTATCTGTGTGTGTGATCTCACACACACACAGATAGATGATCAGAGCTTAGTCTGTGAATCCACCTGGATAGTCTCTGCTTCAGAGACATTTCAGGCTGTCTGTGGAGGTTTAGCTGATCTGAGTGTCTGATTGTGTAACATCGTTAAAATCAGACGCATCGTGTCTCAAGCGGATGCAAAAAAACTGGTCCATGCATTTGTTACTTCTAGGCTGGACTATTGTAACTCTTTGTTACTGTCACACCGCAGTGAAGTCAAGCTGGGTTTTTGTTCTGTTTCGTCATTTCCTGTTTTATTTTGATATTTACCCGTCCTCTCGTTTCAGGTCACCTGCCCTTCCTCATGTGTCACCGGTCTGATTGTCTTCCCCGCCCTGATTGTTTCCACCTGTTCCCCATTACCCTGTGTATATCTTGTCTGCGTCTCCCTTTGTCCTGTGCCAAAGTGTTTCATCTTCTGATCGTACACCAAATCCAGTTCCAAGTCTTGCCATAGTCTTAGCTTTTTGTTTGTGAGTTTTTGTTTCCTCCTCGAAAGAGTAATTTATTTGTTGTAATTTTCCTAGTCTAATTTGTTGTTTTTAATTTGTTTCATAGTGCTTAGTTTAGTTGTTTTTTTCAGCCTCCCTTGAAGAGATTTCAGTTAATGTTTTGCAGCCTTTGATTATCCTCCTTGTGAGTGATTTTGATTCCTTTTTCATAAACCAGTTTAGAGTTTTTTCCTCCTTTGGAGTGTTTTTTTGTTTTCCTTAGTTTAGGTCAGTTTTTCATAGCCTGTTGTAGCATCACTCTGTCGATAGGGCTTTGTTGTCTCAAAATAAATCTGCTCACTGACACCTCAGCATCTGAGTCCTGTTTTGAAGAAAAAAAAATCTTCTCCTTACTTACAAAGCTCTTCATGGTCAGGCACCATCTTTTCTCAAAGAGCTCATAGTACCTTACTACCCCTCTAGAACACTGCGCTCTCAGGATGCTGGGTTCCTTGTGGTTCCTATAGTCTCCAAAAGTAGATTGGGAGCCAGAGCTTTCAGCTATCAAGCTCCTCTTCTGTGGAACAAACTACCATTCTGGGTTCAGGAGGCAGACACGGTCAACACCTTTAAGAGTAGACTTAAGACTTTCCTTTTTGATATTATTATAACTAACTTATAGTTAGGGCTGGCTCAGGTCATCCCTAAGTTATGCTGCCATAGGATTAGGCTTCTCCTTTCTTTCTTTCTTTCTTTCTTTCTTTCTTTCTTTCTTTCTTTCAGGGTTATGCCTAGTCAGGCACAGTATTGGTTGAAGATGCAGTCGCATCTCCCTTACTGAGTTTTTCCTCACTCGAACCGAGGGTCTAAGAACAGAGGGTGTCACTCCCTGTACAGATTGTAAAGCCCTCTGAGGCAAATGTACTTTGTGACTTTGGGCTATACAAATAAAATTGATTTGATTTGAAAACTCTCTCTCTCACCATCTCTCTCTCCACCACCATCTGTAAACTTACATGTCTCATTATTGCATATTACTAACTAAACTTCTTTCCTGGAGTTTCTGTGCTCTGTCGTCCAGCAGGTTCTCGTGGATCGTAGCTGCTGCTGTGATCCTGCATGACGTCCTCTACATATATTACTATTGTCATTATTGTTACCATATCTCCATTACAGTTTATAGTTAGTTTATGATTTGCTGCTGCTGTGCATCTGTGTCTCTCTATCTCTATCACAGGTTCCACTGCTACTGTAATCATTTTATCATTCATTGTAATACATTGTCATTTTATCAGTCATTGTAATTGTACAATATGTTGATTTGTTCTGTACACGTGACATCTATTTTTAAGCTTACAAGCAAGTTAGAAGAAAATGGCCTACAACTAGACATGATTTCAGCTTACACTGCTGATAATGCTAGTGTAAACTACGGTAAAAACAGGCAGACAACAGTGGCATCATCAAGGCAAACTGTATGGCCCACATAGTACACAAAGCATGCTGGAGACATGCTGAACACTGACATTGATTCTGTAGCGAACAAAATATTCACTTTTCAGCGAACAGTGCACAGAGGAACTGAAAGCAGTGTTTGCCTTTGTGGAGGAAGATAATCATATTGTATGGAGACATGTACCCACAAGATGGTTGAGTCTGCGACCTGCTATCTAGAGGCTGGGCAGCTATCAAGAGCTACTTCTTGTCACTGGGAGACAGTAAGTGTCAAAAGCCCTGTGGCAGCTGTTGAAAACAGATCAGGATGGTGAGGCGCAACCCCTTGAGCTACAGGCCTACCTGGCTTTCCTCAATAACATACTGAAGATCTTCCATGATGTTGTGCTTCTGTTGGAGGGACAGGATGGGACCATCCGTGAGCTATATGACATAATGCTCACTCTCAAGACAAAACTCCAACTATTGTCCAACAGTTTCCTGACCAAAGGGCAGCAACAATCAAATATGATTTTTCCAACTTCTACAAGACTGCATTCAACTACCTGGAAAAATGGTATGACTTCACAGACAACAACTAACAGAAGAATGTTGCATGCTTGGCGCTGAAGAGCAGCTTCACGTTCTCCTAGCTCAGTGATCCCGTGGAGGCCCTACAGATAGGGGGGAAACTGGACATGGATGAACTGTATGAGGAGTACTGTGTGACTCTGCCATGCCAGCAGGAAATTGTGGAGAGAAGAGCTCCTGTTGTGGAGAAGTGGTCAATCTTGCTTAAAAGCACAAAGACACCAAAACTGACTGCTGTTGCATCCTTGCTCTTCAGCATCCCCATAACCAATGCTTCTGTGGAGAGAGTGTTTTTTTCCTCATGACTGCAGCCTGGACTAATCAGAGGAACCGTTGCTCTGTGGAGCTTATCAAGAGTGAAATTCAAGTCAAGACCAACTTTGAATTAGGGCTGTGCAATTAATCAAATTTTGATCACGATTTCGATTTTGTTGTGAAACGATCTCAAAAATCATATAATCGAGTTTAAACAATTTATTTTCCACTTTTCATTACACAAGTTCTGAGAGATATGCATGCGCAATACATACCATTTCACACGGCCCTGCTGACTAACAGGATAGCCCATACTCCCTCACGCAGCTGAAGAGTGAGGAGGTGTTTCGTTTGGTGTTCAAAAACAGTGAGTGAGATTGAAAGCGAATGAGAAGAATCCGACGAGAAGCAGCAGCACATAATGTGCAAGATTTGCTACAAGGTAATAGCTGCTCCTCTTGGTAACACTAGAAATTTATTCAACCATCTCAAACAAAAGCACAAAGTCACTCACGACAAATTAATAAAGAAACAAAAAGACAAAGCCAGTGCCACAACCAGCAAGACATCAACACCAACTCAGTCATCGATCACAGACACATTGTTTAATGCGACTCCTTATCCGACAAGTTCGGAGAGGCACAAGACATTAGGCTACGTTTACACATAGCCGGGTATGTTGAGAAACGAATATTTCCCTCCCTCCGTTTTCCAAAATAACATCGTGCACATAGCATCGTTTTTAAAAAAGTTTTCGTTTACATCAACCCGCATAAATACGCCATCATAACTACGCTGCCTATGGGCAGCTTGCTTCCATGATCATCGTCATAGCAAAAGGTAAACATTGGTCACACTTTTGGCGCATCAGCTGCCTAAAACTCAATTCGTTTTCAGAGGCGAATTCACCGTTTGTGTGTAAAAGATAGGTACAAACGAAGGGAAATGTCTCTGTTTTTAAAATACCTGTGTACGTGTAAACGGGGCCTAACAGCCATTGGATATTTCTTAGCTAAAGATATGCAACCCATTAATACAGTCGAGGGTGAGGGTTTCAAGAAGATGCTTATTGCTTATTGATGCTTATGTTTATTATTATATTTATTTTGTTCTATAAATACAGAGAATTTGCAGAGCAGCTGGATCCATAGTTTATTTTGGATACATGCATGTTTTTCTATGCCTTATTTAATGTTCCATAAAGTATATTTATTTTATTGATTTAATGCTTTATACATTGCAAAACAGCTGTAAAGTACATATTTGTAGCCAAAATGTATTTTCAATTTGAATATTTTGCATAAAGAATCAATAACAAAGTGTTTTTTGAGAGAGAGAGAAATGCTGAATAAATGCATTGTGAAACTCAAAATTAATCGTTTGAATAATCGTGATTTCAATGTTGACCAAAATAATCGTGATATTGATTTTTTTTCCATAATCGAGCAGCCCTACGGTAGCCGCTCCACTCACGGCTCTGACTTCCTCCAAGGTGCCGTTCCAGTGGTCATCCCCAGCTGATGAGGCCTTCCGGTCCCTCAAAAACAGGTTCACGTCGGCCTCCATCCTCCAAATGCCTGATCCAGAAAGACAATTTGTGGTGGAGGTGGACGCCTCTGACGTGGGGGTAGGAGGAGTGCTCTCCTAGCGGGCGGCCAAGAACCCGAAGCTCCATCCGTGCGCCTTCTTCTCCAGACGACTGACCCCGGCTGAGAGGAACTACGACATCGGCAATCGAGAGCTTCTGGCAGTCAAACTGGTTCTGGAAGAGTGGCGTCACTGGCTGGAGGGAACTAAGGTGCCTTTTTTGGTCTGGACCGAGTACAAGAACCTTGAATACATTCAGTCGGCCAAGAGGCTGAACTCCCGACAGGCCAGATGGTCTCTGTTTCTGACCAGGTTTAACTTTTCCCTCTCCTACCGGCCAGGGTCCCGCAACATGAAGCCTGACACCCTGTCCCGGCACTTTTTGAGAGGAGAGGACTCGGCTGCCAGTTCCGACACCATTCTCCACTCCTCAAATCTGATCGCATCACTCACCTGGGAGGTGGAGGAGAGGATTAAGGCAGCCTTAGAGGATCAGCCTGGGCCCAGCTCGTGTCCTCCTAACCGCCTGTTCGTCTATGGTCCGACATCCTCCAGTGGGCCCACAATTCCCCACTCACCTGTCACCCTGGGATCCAGCGGACCAAAGACATGGTGCAGATTTTGCTGGGCAACTCTGGCTGAAGACACCCGAGAGTTTGTGAACGCCTGCCCTGTCTGCAACCAGCACAAACCCTCACACCAAGCCCCCGTTGGATTCCTGCGTCAGCTTCCGGTGCCCCACCGCCCCTGGTCCCACATCTCCCTAGACTTTGTCACCGGTCTGCCACCGTCCAACAGCCACACCACTATTCCGACAGTGGTAGATCGGTTCAGCAAGATGGCACATTTTGTGCCCCTGCCCAAGGAGACGGCTGAACAGGTTCTGCTACACTGCTACACGTACATGGTTTCCCTACTGATGTGGTCTCCGACTGGGGGTCCCAATTCACCTCCGTCTTCTGGAGGGAGTCATTTCGAAATAAAAAATCGTTTCAAAATAAAAGACCGCTCGACTTAGACTGGGACTATAATAGAGGGGGACTTACTACTCTATCTATCTAAAATATTAAGTATTAAGTAATATTTTCTTCTTCTCCTACCAACTGTGGATGAAGTAGTAAGTCCCCCTTTATTATAGTCCCAGTCTAAGTCGAGCGGTCTTTTATTTTGAAACGTTTTTTTATTTCGAAATGACCGTATTAAATAAAACAGAAATAACTAATTACTTCTTGTGCGGCCCGGTACTGATTGATCCACGGACCGGTACCGGTCCGCGGCCCGGGGGTTGGGGACCACTGATCTAAGGCACCGACCTATCAAGTTGGCCAGATAGTGTGGTTGTCAACCCGGGACCTACCCTTACGGGTAGAATCGAAGAAGTTGGCTCCCAGATTTATCGGGCCATTTGAGGTTCAGAAGGTCATCAACCCTGCAGCAGTTCGGCTCAAGTTACCCAGGTCCATGCGGGTCCACCCCACTTTCCATGTCTCCAAGGTCAAACCCGTCCATGAGACCCCTCTGGTCGCTGCTGCTCCTCCCCCGCCGCCACCCCGCATCATCGAAGGGGGTCCCGCCTATACCATCCATCGACTCCTTCGTTCCCGCCACCAGTACCTGGTGGATTGGGAGGGGTATGGCCCTGAGGAGAGGTCCTGGGTTCCTGCACATATTTTTGATGCTCCTCTCATCAGGGAGTTCCATCGATAGCACCCTGACCAACCAACTAGGCCCTCCACGTCCTCTAGGAGCATGACCAGTGAGGGTCCGCCTCCCTGTTCACCCGAGGCCTCTGACCACACCACTGAGTATGAGGAGACGCCTTCGGAGGAGGAGGAGACACCTTCTGAAGCGGGGGAGGAGGACGACATGGTGGTTTCAGATGAAAGTGCTGCATTTGGGTTCTTACTACACCCGTTACAGGATGGTATAAAATACCTTGGGATATTATATCTCAAAAGATATGTCAGACAATTTTTATGGAATTGTAAAGTACGGCGGATATCCATAGGGAAGCTAACATGGGACTATGCCTCAGGGGGACTTCAACTACCAGGTTTTAAAAACTAATACTTGGCAGCCCAAATGAGGTTCATCTCATCCTTTTTTGAGGGCAGTGATGCCCCTTCTTGGACACAAATCGGACTGTACCCCCTGAAAGACAAGATCCACAGTGACTTCATTTATAAGCATAATTCTGGAACTGTAAACAACAGGACAGATAACCCTATATTGAGACATCTGATTAAAATTTGGTATGAGGTTCACAAAAGTCTTGGACTGAAGGTGGGACTGTCACTTAAAACACCTTTAAAGCAAAATTAACTTATACCCATGACTCTTAATAAGAAGATCCTGGACATATGGCATTATAAGGGAATCCAACACTTGGAGGATTGCTTTGATAAAGGACTTTTCATGTTATTTGAACACCTGAAGAGGAAATATAACTTGTCCAATCAAACCTTTTTCTGTTATCTACAACTAAGATCCTTTCTGAGAGCTAATTTGGGTCCTAAAATGACTCTGCCTGTCATCAGTGATGTTGAAAGATTTCTTTATGATGGGAACACACATAAGTTTATTTCTAACATATATCGCCCGTTGTTGAATGAGGACCCAAAACCAGGTGTGCAACTATTATCAATGCCTGGTATAGATTGATTAACTATAATATTCTACATCAATTATACCTTTACCCAGAAAAAATACATTCATTCAAATCTAACCTGTCAGAAATGTGCTTCAGATGTGATACCGAAGTTGGTTCCTTTTTGCATTGCACCTGGCTGTGTATGAAAGTTAGGCCTTTCTGGCACGATATTTGCTCAGTAAACTTTGTTTATTGGGGAACTTTACAAGTATTCGCTGCTCTCTGAACAATGCACAACTCAAATTTATTGAAATTACTTTATGTGTGGCTAAGAAGTGCATTGCAGCATCATGGAAATCTGACTCCCCTCTTCTTATTAGCAAGTGGTCTGTTGAGATGAATAGTTGCATCTCCCTGGAAAAAAATCACCTATTGTCTCAAACGATATAACACCTTTTTGAAAATTTGGCAGTCATATTTAGACCATATCGGTACATCTCTTAATGTAGTTGTTTGTATTGACCTTGCACACTGACTCTACAGTTATATATTAAAGTACATATTAACAGTGTTTATATAAAAGACCATAAATGTCACAGTGTGACCTCTGATGACAGACATTATCACAACATCTGAGGCTGTGTATTACTCATGATCTGACCTCTCTCTATGAAGACATTTTGTACAGCATTGTGGTTCATGTCTGTTCTGTATTAACCGGTGTGTACTCCTGTACTACTTTTCTGCTGCCGTAAGCTTTTCAGTGATGTTTTAACAATTACAAACTAGTATGCAAACCTTTTGCCTATCAGGAAGAATAATTCAAGTCATTTATGACGTGGTTTTCCTTTTACAATCCTAGCACATGACAAAATTAGTTTCAATGACATAGGTTGCTGCTGTTCCAAACAGTGGAAAAGGATTAATCAAATTAAACAGGTATTCAGCTATTCTTTGTGCAGCTGAAAAGGAAGTGGAGACTGTATTTTCTCTCCTCTCAGCAGGAGGACTGACTTCCTGTCAGCCTTGCATTCCATCTTTCTCCCTTAATGACTTTACATTACTCAGAGGCCTCAGCCACCACACAGAGCATGTTAGTAAAAAGATCAGACACATCTGCTACTAATGATCAGTCTAGGTACGACTGAAAACAGGTTCATTGGAGTTTAAAAGGCTTAAATCAATAAAGAAGGGAAGTGTTTTTTCTGGTGACAGCATGGCTAGGGTCGCTTTCACAGAGAATACATGCTTTTAACCTGCACACAGGGGAGAGCGTCACCAGCATCTCTCCAGTCACCCTGACCCAGACAGCCGTCACAGCTAAGCTAATCTCTGTAATAACTGTATCACATTTCCATCACTGTTTCACAATAAAAGCATCCTGCTACATCTCAGTAATCGGCCATGTGCTTTCCTGCTTTTCTCCTCTAGAGATACTTTTTTTTAACAGATTATTTCTGTTGTTTTGTTCTCCAAACAGTCCAGTGACAACTCAGTCCAGCTCACCACTACAACAGCTTCATGAGTCTGATGTCTTACCTCCTAGACTCTAGTTTAAATTCATAATTTCCTCACAGCAAGAGAAAGTTAAAGTGTGTACTGTTCATAGTTCCAATCTTAGTGCAGCATGGAGCATCTCTCCAGCTGACACTGCTGTCAGACAAACACAGCAAGTACAAGTGTCTGAATCAAAGGTACATCAGCTGACATCCGGAGCTGAGAGAACCAGGCTGCCTTGCTCTGTTCTTCACTCTGTTTCCATAATAGTTTAGTCTACCATGCTCTTAATAATAATAATAATAATAATAATGTGATTCTCTATGTATATTCTCTAGTCATTCAACTGACAGACTCACATTGTACTCTATTTTCAATCCACAGTATTTTTAACTCATCATGAAATCATGCAACAGTCTTGACTTGTCTGATGACATGAACCATGACCATCTGTGCCATCCATCCCATATGATTCTGAGCACAGCAGGACACTTTGTGTCAAGGTTAGTTGATGGTTTGGGGGCCTGCTATCCAAACCTGGAGTAGCCAATTCATCCACCCCAGCCAAGCATCATTTTTACACTGTCTTGCAAACATTTCTGGTGTCTCCACTCAGGTTTTGTATGTGCACATTGAAAATGCAAAGCAGGTGGCTGGAAAATGTCTTAGATATACATGAGTTTCCAAAATCCAAGATGCTAATACGTTTCTTTTTTCTGGTAGCACCTGGATCTGTTGAAGGTTAAGTATAAATGAAAAGAGAAACTCACAAAATAACTACTGTTCTTTAAAACGCTCATCCTTGCTTGTCCATCAGATGACAGTGCTCTTTGATTCCTTGACTAAAGCTTGGCAGACAGCCTGGGCTTCCAGCCAGTCATGCTAACAATCTAACTTGAACACACCGTCTCACAATTAGGATTTTTTTTTTTAATCAATTCTTCTTCTACACATACACATATTTCATTGTTGCAGACAAATGTCCACCATATTGAGTGATCTTCCTCTCACAGCTTACCTGTTTTCATGCAAAATACAATTTTGCCTTTACAGCTACAAAACGCAGTTATGCTCCAATTCAATCAATAAACTTTAACTAGTTTAAATATTTATAATGTAACGTGTAAATAAACTAAACACAGAGAATCCTGGGAGATCTTGATAGACAATAGCAGCCGGTTTCAGAAGACGGTGCTCTCTGAGAGGTGAAACACAGAGAGATACAAAGCAATCAAAGGCACCAATCAAACCTACAGCAGCAGAAGAGGAGCCTCATTAAATTCACTGCAGCAAACAGAGAGGCACAAACACAAAAAACAGACAATTATCAAAGAGCCACATTCATAAAGGCGACGGCAAAATGAGTTTGGGGAGAGAATGTGCTGTTTCTTCTTCCCATCTGAGGACCCATTCATTCATCCCCCCCATACACCCCTCCACACACATACACACACACACACACACACACACTCCTCTCTCCCCAGTTCACTGCATCCACTTGGCCATGAGCCCAGACACACAGTGCAGAGAAACAGCCTGACAACAGCTGTAGCCACTACACACACATACAAAACCACACACACTGTGTCTCACACACAGATCTGGACAGACAGACTGTATTATACACTCATTTGGGTTTTCAAGGATGAACGCTAACATATTTTTGAAATGAAGCTACTAATATTTTTCAGATACCTTTCTATATACAAACATTTTTTACTCTTAGTGCTTGTCATGGTGGATAAAGCCTCTGAAACACTGGTTGTCTGCTACACTAATGAAACACTTTCAGGTAGGTTTTATGTCCAGGAAGGATTACCCAAGCAAGACACCTAAAATAATAATAATTTACAGTGTGTATTTCAGTCAGGGTGTTCCCACTCTTCTATGGTCGGATGTTTCAGATCCAAAGCATTCTTGTTCTCATCCTCTGTCAAATTAGTCTGCCTTGTGGGGGGTGAGTGGTAATAAAGTTAAATATTTTGAATAAAGTTTGGTGTCTTAAAAAATTGAGACATATAGATATGTATTCTAAATAAAGATTAGCCCCCATCCCTGTCAAGGGGTTCTCGTCTTTCGCAGTAGTCAACACCAGTGGTGGCCCTGTAGCCTGTTTGCATCGTTTGCATCACCCTGAGTCTATTTTGCTGACGGGAGTTTTAAAAGTTTGGAGCATGTCTGTTGTATTTCTGTTTCTCTTGCAAAGGCTAAAAAAAGTCCAAAGAGTTAACAAGTCAACTGTTCATGTCTGGAGAGTGACCTGCTGCTAGCTTCTCTAAAAGCCAAGTGAAAATATTAGCGAAGAAGCTGTTGTCAGTATGCAGGGAAGCAGTTGTGATGATGGTGATGTCATTGTGATGATACACTGCTTACACACTTATAGTGTTTGGTCTTGTGTGTGTTGATTGTGTGGCTTGATTGTGTGGGTATATGGCTGTTTGGGCATCCATCTATCCTTGGTTTCTTGCCTTACTTCTTTATCTTTTATCTGACTGAGTTTTGAGCACAAAATTGGTAACCATGGCAATGACCATGGTTATGATACTTCATAATAACTCCAAGTTGCTGACCATGGTGCTAAAGTAGTACACCTCATTGTAATCTGCATTGCTTTCAATTCCAAACTTCTGTAAGTTTTCCCTTAGCTCAGTCTTGCATCTTCATACAGTCTATAAGCTGTATAAAGGACCACTCAGACAACTCTCTCTACAAAGGGCCATGAGTTCTGTCCAGTGTGTAACATTTATGGGATCTATGTTTTTGTTACCTCAGAATGACGTTTTTCTATTTACAGACACCACGGATCCTCTTACAGTGTCTGCCATGCTGAAGTGCTATGCTTCCACAATAGAGTGGACAAACTCGGACAAAAATCACTCAGGCTACCCAGTGAGCTTTGATCATAACAGCAGTGTGTGCAGGCCTCTCTTGACTGCACCATGGTCACAGGAGATCAGTCAGCTTAAAAACATATGTTATCAAGTGTGGATGTGCACACATTGTAATACAGAATAGTGTTCTAAAGTCTGACTGTGATTGCATAATACTCATGAAGGGAACAGAGCTGACATTCAGTTCCAGGAACAGGGACAGTCTTTAAAGGATGAGCTGCTAATACAATACAGACAAGTATTTTTTACTATGCAGATTCAAATTATTGAGTGTGCCTGAAAGAGCACACTATATACTATTCACCATACCTATTAGTGTGGATGACCAGAGGGCAGGGTATGTCGCGCATACACAAAAAAGGTATCAAAACGATGTTTCGGCCGGGAATCATGCACTATGACTTTTCTAAGCGTTTTGCGAAACGGTTTGCCGATAAATTGCAAAAAAAACAATGAATGGGTGTGTATAGGTAGAATGTTCGCAAGCTACCGTTGGTGACATCATCGCTAGAGTGAAGAGGGAGAGAAAAAAACTGAGCAGCTGTGGTTGACTGCTGTGCTCTGATTGGTGGGCCTGGCCCATAGACAGACAGACAGACAGACACACACACACACACACACACACACACAGACAAGACAAACGTCTTTCAAAATAAGAGTCCCTTCAAAATAAAAGACTTTTAAAAAACTCTCTTTAACAGACACAAGACCATACAAGCACACATACAAACGCCGAGAGCTACTTAATGTATGGGGGCGACGGGGCCAGAGTCAGGCACACTCAAAATTTCTTTAGAAAATTTCTAGTTATTATTATTGCTGTTAGGCAAGATAATGAATTTAATAGCATGCGCCTGATATCTTCATATTTCAGACTAACGTAGAGAACTCAGTGCCACCATCTCAGACAGATTGAATCATGACTGTCTACTAGACTTTTAAGTTATTAATTGCCTCGTGCCAACTAGCTTCAAGTTTGCTTCACATTCCCATATTAAAGTAGCCAGACACAGTGAAATGACTGTTTAAAGCCAAATGGTGCATTGTTCACGACAACAAAGACTTTGATATAAAACAATGAACAGAGGTGTGTGACAGAAACAAAAAGGCAGAGCATTCTGGTCACACTTAAAGGAAATGCTTTAAAACTCTGTGCTGAACAATGGCTTTCCTTCCTGTCTGTACTGGAAAAATGATCACAGCAACAGTTCCTGACTACTAAAGACTGTTCTCTTACCTCACATCAGTATAGATCAGTCCACACATAATAATGTGTGTTCTCTCATAATGTCAAATACATTCACATTTCAGATCTGACTCTGCAGTTGTGCAGCATTTTTTTTTTTTCATCAGGGTGTGTGCATATTTATTTATTTTTTTGTAATTATCTTTTTATTGAATCCATTCAGCATTGTTCTATTACATTCAGCATCTCACACATATGTTTTCCATGTACGTAGATCATGCAAATACTTCACACCAGGGATCATAGACATAAATATACTAAACTTCACAATTAAACACAAAATTCAGTATACTACATGAGTTCATTTTTCCCTAACAACCACATTTTCGTTCCCCTCATATAAAGTCCTTTCACTCCTGATGAAGGAAAATGCTGAACACAATCTTGTAAACCTTAAATATTTAAAATGTGTAGCCAGAACCAAGGGGGTCCATAAGATCCATTGTTTTTACCAGATAAAGTCTGTTCTAAATGGTGTTACAAAATCAACCCAGTTATTCCATGAAGTCTTAAATTTATCTGATTCTAGTCTAACTGAGAAAGTCAACTTTTCCATTATAAAAATATTATGCATCACTTCAACCCAATCCTCCATTTTAGGTACCTCCGTTTTCAGCCACTTCCTAGTGATGGCTTTTTTACCCACCACTGACATTGTCCTGAATAAATATTTATTCCCTGAATTTGTTATTCTCTGGTTCCCTTTTCCCAAGTACAAACACACCAATGTAAATGGAAGTTCCACTTTCAAAATTTTCTCCATGCTTTTCTTTAACTCTTGCCAATAAGGTATAATAGAGGGGCATTCCCAAAAGATATGGAAATGATTGGCACTATTCTCTCCACATAGTCTCCAACATCTCGTATCACAAGATTTCTGTTGTGCTGGTGTACATGTTGTCATGTTGTCTTCCATTGTTGTTCCATTGATCTCTTCCCATTCCTCTTCTGATACCATCTGCCCCCCCTTATCCCACTTCTCTTTTATATATAGTGTATTATAACCTTTTAAATTCTCCACTATTTTATACAATTTTGAGATGAATTTCTTGCCTGGATCCGATTTATATGCTAAAATAAATATTTTAATAATTCCTGACTCTAGACTTTTTTAATGTTTTCTCCATATAATGCTGCATCTGTAAATATCTGTACAAATCCTGATTTTTTTAACCCAAACTGGTGTAAAATTATGTGTAAAATCTGAATCATGTGCAATCCAATGCAGTAACCTACTCTGCTCTGTCAGGCTATTCTTTGACATATTCTCAAACAAAAAATAAAGATAGACCCAACCATGGATTTAGCTCCTCATTAAGATATTTTCTCAGTTTTTTATCATTTATTATAGCTCTGTGATAATAGCTCTTAAGACAGGGCAGAGCTAGTCCCCCTTTAACTCTGGGAAGCTGAAGAGTTCTATATCTTATCCGTGGTCTTTTTCCTTGCCAAATGTAACAAGAGATGAGTCTGTCCCACTCCATAAAATCTTTATCTGTTACTTTTACTGGCAGAGTTTGGAATAAATACAATAACCTTGGGAGAACATTAATTTTGATTGCCTCTACCCTTGAAACTAAACTTGTGAATGGGACTAAGTTCCATCTTACAATATCTGATTTTATTCTTAGAAATTAATGGATCATAGTTTATACATTTCAGTTGACCTAAGTCTTGAGGTAGATTCACCCCCCAAATATTTCATAGATTTTGAATCCCAATTTAGTTTGAAACTGTAACATAGTTACACTCAGTTTGTTTTTATTGGTTTCATGTCCACTAATTCTCCTGTCACTTCAGATCCCTCCTTGCAATCAACTCATTTCCCTCACCTGGTTTTCCCCGCCCATCTCCTCACCTGCAGTCCATTTCCTCATCAGTCCCTCAGCTTATGTACTGGTTCATTTCCCCTTCATCCCTGCCAGATTGTCTTGTTGTATTTTTGCCAAGCTCTCCAGCAATTCCTGATTAGTCTTCCCGTTCAGACCTTGCCTGTACTTTGGATTCCTGCCTGCCCTTCATCAGATTTGTTTGCCTATCTGCTCTCCTGGTTTTGACCCTTTACTTGTACTTTGGACCCGACTAAACTGATTTTTTCCCCCAAACTTGTCTGCCTCTGTGTCGTGCTTTTGGGTTCTCCTCTCCAGTACCAGCTTCGTGACAAAAACATTCCCTAATGGTTCGGTCTGGAACATAGTTGAATGTGAGGACCTGTGTCTTTTCACATTCAATTTATAGCCTGATAATAAGCCAAAGTCCTCAAGTGTTGACATGAGTGCTGGAAGAGATTCATTGGGTTGCGTTAGGTATATTAATACATCATCCACGAATAATGCTATTTTCTGTTCATCAACCACTATTTCTATACTTTTTATATCTTCATTTTGTTGTATCCATTGGCTCAGAGGTTCCAAATAAATTGCTAAGAGGAGAGGGCTAATTGAGCAGCCTTGACGACATCCATGTTCTAGTATGAAATGGTTTGAGAGATTCCCATTGATCTTGAGCCTAGCTGTGGGTTTATTATACAGAGATTGAATCTGAATTTTGACAAATATTTCATGAAAACCAAATCGTTCCAGCACCATATACAGAAAATCCCACCTGACAGAATTAAATGCATTTTCTGCATCTAATCCCACTACTATTGCTTCTAATCTTTTTTTGATGATGTTTTGCATTACATGTAATGTGCGCCGGATATTGTCCTGTGTCTGTCTATGTTTTATAAATCCAGTCTGGTCTTGATGAATTATACCTGGCAGAATTGTTTCTAAACGTCGGGCTAGGATGGCGGTAAAAAGTCTGTAATCTTGATTAAGAACACTCACTGGTCTATAATTAGAACATTCCAATTTTTCTTTTCCTTCTTTTGGAATAATCAAAATGAAGGCTTCCCTCCAGGAGTTCGGGATTTCTCTCTTTTTTTTAGCACCCAGTTAAATGTATTTTTTAGCAGGGGGATCAATGGTTCCCGAAGCATCTTGTAAAACTCAGACGTGTATCCATCCGTGCCTGGTGCCTTATTTGTCTTCAACTTTGAAATTGCTGAGTTGATTTCTTCTGTTGAGATTGCCTTGGTCAGTTATGGTCGTCGTTACCCTTGGCAAATTTAAAGAGTCTAACAGTGAGATTATCTGATTCTTATTATCTATGTCTGGCTGAGAGTAGAGATTTTTGTAGTACATTTCAAAACATTTATGTATCTCTTCTGTCTTATATTTCGTCAAATTAGTAGAGCAATCCCTGATTTTATATATATTATTAATTGCCATTTGCTTTTTTAATTTATAGGCCAGCAGCTTTGTAGATTTACTTCCTGCTTTATAATACCTCTGTTTCAAGTACATCAGCTTTTTTTGAATCTCCTGTGCTAGGATGTCATTTATTTCTGTTTTAATCCTTTTGATTACTAGGTTTATTTTCTCATCTACTTTATTTTTTTGTTGTACTTCTAGTTTCTTAAGCCCTGTTTCTAGTTTATTAAGTCTATCTTGTTTTTGCCTTTTCAAATATGCTGATTTAGCTATTAGTTTCCCTCTAATTACCGCTTTACACGCATCCCACAGCACAGACGGAGACACCTCACCATTATCATTCTCCCTTACATATGTCTGAATTTCTTTAACATATTCCTCCTTCATTTGTCCTTTCAAAACATTTATGTTCAGCCTCCATAGTGTTGCTTTTGTTTATCTCGACATAGCTAAAGTCATAAATACTGGACTGTGGTCTTGGAATAAGGTCCCTTATTCCAAATTCACATTTTTCAATCCTGTAACTGTCCTTCTTATACATAAAAAAATAAATAAATAAATAAATCTAGCCTTGAATATGTTGAATGAGGTGATGAGAAAAATGCGTAATCTTTTCCTTTAGGATTTATTCTCTCCATACATCAATTACTCCCAACTCTGCCAGTAGCTCTCTGAACTTCTTGCCAATTGCAGACTTTTGTATCCCACTTGCTGAACAGTCGAGTTGTGGGTTTAGTCGGAGATTTAGGCCTCCTCCCCAAATCAAAATACCTTCCCCCTCTGATATCATCAAGTCAAACATTTCCTCTAACCTCCCCTTAATAAATATATACCTTCCCTGTTTATCCGATATTTCTGAAAGTTTTTCAAAAATAGTTTTCCCTGATATTACAATGGCTACTCCTCTCCTATGACCTGTTCTATAAGATGAAGAAAATATCTGATTAAATCCATTTCTTAAGCTTTTCATGCTCCCTCTCTGACAGGTGGGTCTCCTGCAGCAGAGCCACCCCCACACCTTTATTCTTCATTTTACCTAATATCTTGGACCTTTTTAATTGAGTTGAGTATCCCATTTACATTATATGATGCAATCTTTAATAATTTTTTCTGGGTTGCCATATTCGCTGATTTTCCAGCTCCTCCCTCCTATGCTTACCCCTTATGCTACACAACTGGCAAACTGCCCTAAACATTAAAGATCCAAACACAGAAACAATCACTGAACTAGTGATAAACAAGAAAACTTCCTTGCGTGGGGTCTGCGTTTTGACCCTAGCTGAGTCCAGATGACCAGTCCGCTCTGTGAGATATGCCCTTCCGCCTAGGGGAAGTGGGGCCTCTATGCTGTAGACAACATTGTCCATGTGTCCAACAGCTCAATGAAGAAACAGAGATAAAAAGAAAGAAACTAAAGAGCTATAGAAAAATAAAAGCCTCCTCGACTTTTTTTTTAAGACCTGTAGAGGAAATCCCCCCGTTCTTAAAAAAATAAATTAATTAAATAAAATTAAAAAAAAATAAAATTAAAATAAAATTGCAGATTTCTCACCTTGCTCTTGTGCCGAACATAAAGTACACTTAAACTATTCAAACCCTGTCTGTAAATCCGAAGTCCATCTGATTTCGTTCTAGTTCCTCCTAACGTTTTTTTGCCCGCGGCTGGCCTGCCAAGTTAGGCGCTTGATCCCTTTCTGGTCCGCTCTAGGTAGGTTTCACCACCGTCACCTGTAGCCCTCTCCTTGCCATGTCCTTAGTTCCCTCCGCAGCCATATTATACATGCAGACTTCTTCCTCGTAGAACACCCGTAATTTCGCCGGGAATGGAGTTTGGAAGTGTATTTTCTTCTCCCTCAAGACTTTCTTTGCCTCTGTGTACTCCTTCCGCTTTCTCAGTACCTCCGGAGCGTAGTCATGATCCAGAAACACCTTCTTCCCCTCATACACAAAGCCCCTTTTCTGCCATGCTATCTTGATGATCTCTTCTTTGTTTCTGAAACTCATGAATCTTACCACGATGGATCTCGGTGGAGAGTCCAGAGGGGGTGTGCTCTCTGGATCTGGAGGTGAAGTGACGGAGGCAGCTCCAGCTTTTCGCTCAAAAGATTTTCAATAAAATCAGTCATCGACCCGGCGTTGTCCTCCGCTCCCTCCTTCACCCCGTGAAACCTGATGTTTTCTCTCCTCGAGCATCCCTCCTGATCCACCACTCTGTCCTCAAGCCGTTTATGTAGCTCCAGGAGTTCAAGTGTAGCATCTTCAACACACTGCAAACACTCCTCCTCCTTCCATTATCCGCTGCTCCGCTTCATCTATCCTGTTATTTGCCACTTTGATGTCCTCCTTAATTTCATTTAGAGTGTCTGTGTTTTCACAACGAAAATATCGCAGTTCACAAAGTATTATCTCCAGGCTTGCCATGCTTTGAGTGGCCCAGGCCTCTTCGCTCTCGGTCAGATTCCACTCGATGATTCTGGTATCTCACTCTGATCCGTTAGCTCTGATGCTAACGAATCGTCGCTTCCACTGGCACTTAACTCTGGTTTTTGAGACTTTCGTACTGTTTTTCCTCTCGGCATACTCCTCACCCTTTCTGATTTGTATTTGTTCTATATGTCAGTTGCTTATTGACATATGAATAGGGCGTTAAAAAGTTCAAGTCGGGTAGCTCACTTTTTATGCTGCTGCCATGATGGAGGTGCCGTGTGTGCATATTCAAAAAGCCTCTCAATTATTTAACAGTGAAGATGTAGTCACAGCTCCAAAACACAAACACATCTGCAGGTTTTCAGCTGATCTACATACTGATACCAATATAATACTAATACTGGCCTATAATGTCCATTTATCAGTCAACCTCTAGCTGTAGCCTATTTTTTGTCACCCTCATGATACATGTATCGTCCCTCATTAGAGAAACTAGAAAATGCCAATATTTAGTCTGATCTGTAGGAACTTGCTTTCCCTTTCTTTTTCTCTCTGGCTGACTGAGGTCATCCCTTAGTTCTGCTGCCCCCCATCACCACAACCATCTGTAAACATACATGTCTCATTAATGCATGTTACTAACTAAACTTCTTCCCCAGAGTTTCTGTGCTCTGTCGTCCAGCAGGTTCTCATGGATCGTGGCTGCTGCTGTGGTCCTGCATGACGTCCACTACATATATTATTACTGTCATTATTGTTACCATATCTCCATTACAGTTTATAGTTAGTTGATGATTTGCTGCTGCTGTGCATCTGTGTCTCTCTATCTCTATCACAGGTTCCACTGCTACTAGAGATGCAAATTATCGATAAATTCATTAATTGTTAGTTGATTGACTGAGTCGATCGATTAACGATTAACTGATAAGCGTCTTTTTCCTGAGAACATACATTTCTCACAGTGTCTTTAACATAAAGCAAAATATTGCTTATATACTGAATTAAAAAATGCATGTTATGTTCCTCAACTAATTTTTTATTGTACCAGTTGGGATACGGTACAGATATGGCATTTAACCAAAATAAATTCTGCACAGAAAATTGAAATACATAAAAAAAATAATTGTGCACTGGCTCACCTGTTGCATGTGAAACATTAAGCAACATAAAATATTTTTCAAAGCTATACAATATGGGCTTAGCCTACACAATATTAAGCCTACATATAATTATCTGGTAAAGTACTTAGATGAAAAACTTGAAACATTAGCAGCAGCACTTATAATCTCCCTTGTTCTGAGAAAGGTAACAGTAGGATTACTAGCCCTGGAAACTTACAGTAACATGTAGTACTGAACACAGCTTCAATCATCCCTGAGGAAGGTGACAGTAAAATTAGAGGGCCTCTATTTAACAATTTCCCGCAGAAATGTTGAGAGTGACGAGCGGGCTGAGCATGTTTATTTACACACAGGAGCAGATAGCGATGACACGCTGGCAATTAGCATTAGCATGTTAGCAATCAGCATGTATTTCATTCTTAGTGGCTAATGCTAATTGCTAGCGCGTCAGCACGTCAACACAGCTGCAGGTTTTGAAGGTGGTATCTTAGTGAACTCGTAGAGCTGCTGAACTTAAACATAGTACCGCAGAGTTTACACTGAGCGTCTTTGTCATCATTGCTTAGTTTGAAATGCTCCATACGCCTCATGTTTGCGTGCCGGGTCTGTCGCTGCGTTACGTTCAGGTACGTTCGGTGTGGCCTAGATTAAGCAATGGCGCCCTCAACTGGCGACACCATGACATTTCACTGAAAAAAAACTCCTGCGGAAAATGGCCCTAGATTCACTTTACCTAATTAATTTAATTTAATCAATTAAATTCCTTTCGACGATTAACCGATAGTCGATTAACCGTTTACATCCCTAACTGCTACTGTAATCATTTTATCATTCATTGTAATTCATTGTCATTTTATCAGTCATTGTAATTGTCCAGTATGTTTGTGTTGATTTGTTCTGTACACGTGACATCTATTGCACGTCTATCCGTCCTGGGAGAGGGATCCCTCCTCTGTGGCTCTTCCTGAGGTTTCTTCCACCTTTTTTCCCTGTTAAAGGTTTTTGTGGGCAAGTTTTTCCTCACTGGAACCGAGGGTCTAAGGACAGAGGGTGTCACTCCCTGTACAGATTGTAAAGCCCTCAGAGGCAAATGTACTTTGTGACTTTGGGCTATACAAATAAAATCTGATTTGATTTGATCTGTGAAAACACTGGATTTAGATTGTTTTTGCTCTTTACAGCAACATTCAGTTTACACCATTGTTTACTGTGCATTGTAAGTAAGCAGAAAATGGGATGCACGCCTTGGCTAAAAACATACTTGACATGGCACAGCAACATGTCAGACTGTCTCACTAAACATCAGCACAGTAATTTTTAACTCTCTGTGCTGATGGTGTGAATTTAAGATGAAAACTTTTGGAGTTTAAAGAAAGAAAGCGTTCAAACACTGTCACACTGAAGACTTTCTTACTATGTTTGCGTTTTCCAAATGAGAGCCATTTCCTCCCTCCCTCCCTCTCTCTTATCTGATGGCCTGTGAATAGCACCTCCCCCATCCTGTAGCTCCCACTTCACAGACCACCGCCCCCCTCTTCCTCCTCCTCCTCCTCTTCTTCCACATGGTTCATGTCTGAGACATGACACAATGCTGAATGACCACTCCCAGTTTCCCCACAACATTCTCAGCCATGACGTAATAATTGTTTGGTCATGATTAGCTCATACTCTTTTGTCTTTATAAAACCACAGAAGGGGGGGGGGGGCATCATGTCAGAGTCTCCAGTGACTTCAGAAAAAAGTCACTAGATTTGTCGCTAGTCGCTTTTTGGCAGAGTTGACTGATGTCAGAGTTGACTCTGACGAAGTTGACTCTGACGAAGTTGACTGATGTCAGAGTTGACTGATGTCAGAGTTGACTCTGACAAAGTTGACTCTGACAAAGTTGACTGATGTCAGAGTTGACTGATGTCAGAGTTGACTCTGACGAAGTTGACTCTGACGAAGTTGACTCTGACGAAGTTGACTCTGACAGAGTTGACTCTGACGAAGTTGACTCTGACGAAGTTGACTGATGTCAGAGTTGACTGATGTCAGAGTTGACTGATGTCAGAGTTGACTCTGACGATGTCGACTCTGTCAGAGTCAACTTCGTCAGAGTCAACTTCGTCAGAGTCAACTCTGACATCAGTCAACTCTGGTATTGATGCATTCACCGCAGCCAGGAGAATGAAAAGGATCTTCAGGGATAGAGCTGACCACGCTATTGCCAGATTTAATGAGGTTTATGAAAAAATCTGACGGAAACAGGACACAACTTTGATAGGCAGATTTCTATGGAAAATATTTTAAAATGTTCATGGCAGGCATTGTTTTTTTTATGAGACTTATCTTTGATTTGATATAAATGTTTTTTTTTTTTTAAAGTTTTTTGGGGGCTGGTGAATATTGTGACCTCTTGCTGAGGAGAAGAGAAATAACATGGGCCGTCTAACCACTGATCATACATTTAAAGAAATATCCCCCAAAAATGAATTATCTATGCTAAAACATAACATCAGTATTTATAATTCCTTTAGATCTAACTTTGTGAGTATGTCAATCATTATTCATTTCTTAATTTTTGATATCAAATCAAATCAATTTTATTTGTATAGCCCAAAGTCACAAAGTACATTTGCCTCAGAGGGCTTTACAATCTGTACAGGGAGTGACACCCTCTGTCCTTAGACCCTCGGTTCGAGTGAGGAAAAACTTGCCCACAAAAACCCTTTAACAGGGAAAAAAGGTGGAAGAAACCTCAGGAAGAGCCACAGAGGAGGGATCCCTCTCCCAGGACGGACAGACGTGCAATGGATGTCACGTGTACAGGACAAATCAACACAAACATATTGTACAATGACTGATAAAATGACAATGAATTAAATGAATGATAAAAATGATTACAGTAAAAGAATGGAGTAATAATGACAGTAATAATATATGTAGTGGGCGTCTGCAGGATCACAGCAGCAGCCACGATCCACGAGAACCTGCTGGACGACAGAGCACAGAAACCGGGAAGTTTGGTTGTAACATGCATAATGAGACATGTCACAGATGGGAGATAGGGAGGATAGGAGATATAAGAGATATAGATATATATAGTAGAAGAGAGAGATGAGTGAGATATAGAGAAATAAATATAGAGAGATATATAGAGAGAGAGAAAGATGATAGAGAGAGCGAGAGAGAGAGAGAGAGAGGAGGAGATAGAGAGAGGATTCGGAAGGAGAGAGAGAGATCGAAAGCTTAGGAGATAACAGGCTGAGAGAGAGAGGAGAGGAGAGACGGAGAGGAGAGTTTTTCGATAAGGATTGTGTGTGCTTCTGTCAACCCCATCCCGGTTCCTGGCAGCATAACCCTCGGTGGGTCCCCCGGCATGTAATCCTATGGCAGCAATACTAAGGGATGACCTGAGCCAGCCCTAACTATAGGCTTTTATCAAAGGAAAGTCTTAGTCTATTCTTAAAGGTGTTGACCGTGTCTGCCTCCCGAACCCAGAAAGGTAGTTTGTTCCACGAAGAGAGCCTGATAGCTGAAAGCTCTGGCTCCCAACTACTTTTGGAAACTATAGGAACCACAAGGAACCCAGCGTCCTGAGAGCGCATGTTCTAGAGGGGTAGTAAGGTATTATGAGCTCTTTTAGAAAGATGGTGCCTGACCATGAGAGCTTTGTAAGTAAGGAGAAGAATTTTAAATTCTATTCTGAAATTTAATAGTTAGCCAATGCAAGGAAGCCAAAATGGGAGAGATGTGATCTCTGATCTTGGTTCCTGTCAGAACACGTGCAGCAGCATTCTGAATTAACTGCAAAATCCTAAGAGACTTATTAGAGCAGCCTGATAACAAAGAGTTACAATAGTCCAGTCATGAAGTGACAAATGCATGGACTAGTTTTTCTGCATCCGCCTGAGAGACAATGCCTCTGATTTTAGCGATGTTACGTAAGTGGAAGAATGCAGTCCTCGAAATGTGTTTTATGTGGACGTTAAAGGACAAATCTTGATCAAAAACAACTCCAAGATTCTTTACAGTGGAGCTGGAGGCCAGGGTGATCCCATCTAAAGTAACTAAGTCTCGAGAAAGAGAGTTTCTGAGGTGTTTGGGTCCAATTACAAGAACTTCAGTTTTGTCTGAATTTAACATCAAAAAATTGTAGGTCATCCAACTTTTTATATCCTTAAGGCATGCTTGGAGTTTAGTTTACTGATTGGTTGCATCAGGCTTGATCGATAAATATAATTGGGTGTCGTCAGCATAACAATGAAAATTGATAGAGTGATTCCTAATAATGTTCCCTAAAGGAAGCATATATAAACTAAATAGAAGTGGTCCAAGTACAGAACCTTGTGGGACTCCATGACAAACTTTGGTCTGCATGGACGATTCATCATTGACGTGAAAATACGATTTAAACCAGCTTAGGGCGGTTCCTTTGATGCCAATTCGATGTTCCAGTCTCTGTAAAAGAATTTGATGGTCAATGGTGTCAAATGCAGCACTAAGATCTAACAGGACAAGTACAGAGATGAGTCCTTTGTCTGATGCCATTAGGAGGTCATTTGTAACTTTGACTAATGCGGTCTCTGTGCTATGATGCACTCTGAATCCTGACTGGAAATCCTCAAATAGACTATTGTTATGGAGAAAGTCACACAGCTGATTAGCTACAGCTTTCTCAAGTATCTTAGACAGAAAGGGAAGGTTTGATATCGGTCTGTAGTTGGCTAAGACCTCTGGGTCTAGAGTGGGCTTTTTAAGAAGAGGTTTAATTACAGCTACCTTAAAGGACTGTGGTACATATCCTGATAATAATGACAGATTAATCATATCCAATAACGAATTACTAGCTACAGGTAAAACATCCTTGAGCAGCCTGGTTGGGATGGAGTCTAAGAGACAGGTTGACGGCTTAGCTGCAGAAATGATTAAAGTTATTTGATGAAGGTCGATGGGAGAAAAAGAGTCTAAATACATAACAGGTTTTACAGCTGTTTCAAAACTTGCTGTATCAGAATGCAGATCAATGCCTGTTGAGGGCAAGAGGTGATGGATTTTGTCTCTAATAGTTATAATCTTATCATTAAAGAAGCTCATGAAGTCATTGCTACTTACACGGGACTCACACCGAACGCGGAACGGAAGCGGAACAGTACTTTGCCCGGCGTCAACTCACACCGGACGCGGATCAGCCGCGGAACGGAAGCGGAGCGAGCCGGCCGTATTCACGCGAGAATCCCGGACATACCCGAGACCCCGCGATAAACTGTGTATAAAAAAAACAACAACAACAAACAGCTGACTTTGCTTCTCCGACGTGAAGGAGATTATAAAAAGCATCTGTTGTGTCATAAATGATTGTGTGTTGTTCCACTTCAACAATTAGTCTCTCGTTGAGACCCTTTGATCGATCTTTGATCACCTGGTGCCACCGGTCATGACGTCACGTTGATGTGAAGTTGTAAAAAGCTACATGAACTGTGTATTGTGTTTTATTTTGAAGGGGGGCGGAAGTTTATTATGTTGATTCTGTGTCAGATTTCCTGTCTGGTGCGCAGTGCTCTGTTGAAATTTACGAGGTTCAGCCGCGGCTCGCGGAAGAAATAGAAATCTTGCGGAAAGCTCGCGCCATGGCGCGGAGAGCCGCTTCTGGGACGCTTCTGATCCGCGTCTGATCCGCGCCCGGTGTGAGTGCTCTCATTGACTAGACTGGATTCTATTTGCTACGGTGACCGCGGCGGTGCCGTTCCGCTTCTGTTCCGCGTCCGGTGTGAGTTGGCCTTTAGACCTAAAGGAATAGATGGTTCAGTAGAGCTGTGATTCTCTGTTAGCCTGGCTACAGTGCTGAAGAGAAACCTGGGGTTGTTCTTATTCTCCTCAATTAAAGAAGAGTAATAGGCTGCTCTGGCATTACGGAGAGCCTTCCTGTATATTTTGAGATTATCTTGCCAGGCTAGATGAAATTCTTCCAGTTTAGTGGCACACCATTTGCGTTCAGATTTACGTGCCGCTTTAATTTACGAGTCTGCTGGCTATACCATGGTGCTAGCCTTCTTTGTTTAATTATCTTCTTTTTCAGAGGTGCAATAGAGTCTAGAGTTGTCCGTAATGAGCCTGTAATACTATCAACAAGATGGTCTGTTTGTGGGTGGCTAAAGGAGGTAGACAAGTCCTCTGTTACAGTTAGATATGGCATTGAATTCAATGCTGAAGGAATCACTTCCTTAAATTTGGCTACAGCACTATCAGATAAACATCTGCTGTAGAAGCTTCTACACAAAGGCTTATAGTCCGGTAGTATGAACTCAAAGGTTATTAAAAAATGTTCAGACAGAAGAGGATTCTGTGGGAAGACTATTATATTATCAATTTCAATGCCATATGAAAGAACAAGATCAAGAGTGTGGTTCAGACAATGAGTCAGTTTATCTACACTCTGACAAAAGCCAATTGAGTCTAATAGAGAGATAAAAGCAGTACTAAGACTATCATTGTGGTTGTCCACATGAATGTTAAAATCACCTACAATAATTACTTTATCTGTTTTAAGGATCAAGCCTGATGCAAATTCTGCAAATTCAGATAAAAATTCAGAATAAGGACCTGGAGCTCGATATACTGTAACAAATAAAATTGGCTGCCACGTTTTCCAGGTTGGGTGAGTGAGGCTAAGAACAAGGCTTTCAAATGAATTATAATTTAGTTTAGGTTTAGGATTTATTAATAGACTTGAGTCAAATATGGCTCCAACTCCACCACCTCGACCAGTACTTCGAGGAACATGAGTATTATAATGACTCGGAGGAGTGGATTCATTTAAGCTAACATATTCATCCTCCTGCAGCCAGGTTTCAGTGAGGCAAAACAAATCAATATCATAGTCAGATATTAATTCATTGACTAGGACAGCTTTAGATGACAAAGACCTGATATTCAATAGTCCACATTTAATTCTCTTATTTTGGACTGTTGGAGATGTTGATTTAATTTGTATTAAGTTTTTATGATGAACTCCTCTTCTGTTTGTTTTATCTTTAAATAATGTAGGTGGACGGGGGACAGACACAGTCTCTATACTAAAGGACTGGGTGGGCAACTGCTCTAATGGAGGCGCAGAGAAGCGTGTAAGACTGCAGCTCTGCTTCCTGGTCTCAACTCTGGGTTGTCGACATGATTTTGGTCAGCTAATAAACTTGGCCATATTTCTAGATATGAGAGCTGCTCCATCCAAAGTGGGATGGATGCCGTCTCTCCCAATCAGACCAGGTTTTCCCCAGAAAGGTGTCCAATTGTCTATGAAGCCCACATCGTTTGCTGGACACCACCTCGACAGCCAGCGGTGAAATGACGACATGCGGCTAAACATGTCATCACTGGTCACATTGGGGAGGGGACCAGAGAAAACTACGGAGTCCGACATCGTTTTGGCGTATTCACACACCGATGAAACATTAATTTTAGTGACCTCCGATTGGCGTAACCGGGTGTCATTACCGCCGACGTGAATAACAATCTTACTGTATTTACGCTTATCCTTAGCCAGCAGTTTCAAAAAAGACTCGATGTCGCCCGCTCTGGCCCCGGGGATGCATTTAACTATGGCCCCCGGTGTCGCTAACTTCACGTTTCGGACTATGGAGCTGCCAATGACCAGAGTTGGCCTCTCAGCGGGTGTGTCACTGAGCGGGGAAAATCTGTTTGAAACGTGGAGCGGTTGGTGGTGTACCGTGGGCTTCAGTTTGGGGCTATGCCTCCTTCGAACAGTCACCCAGCCTCCCGGCTGCTCGGGAACTACCGGGGGACGGCTAGCTGAAGCTACCTGTGGCTGTACCGCACCGGCTACAGGGGACTGGCTAACTATCTGAGCTACTGACTCTTCGGTGGTGCGGTACCGTGCCTCTAACTCACTGACCCTCGCCTCCAAAGCAACAAATAAACTACATTTATTACAAGTACCGTTATCACTAAAGGAGGACGAGGAGTAACTGAACATGTGGCACACAGGACAGGAGAGAGCAGGAGAGGAGAGGGGAGGAGAGGAGAGGGACGCCATTGCTATAGCTAGGCTAGTTAGTGTGGCTAACAGAAACTGGAGAAACTATCAGATTGTAGTTACTAGAGTTCAGAGAGCTGTTTATGCACAGACAGAACAAGTCAGAGAGTAGTGCAGAGATAAGTAGATAGTCGCTGATGTGAGAAATATACGGAAATCTGTTCAGGTGAGCAGAGCAGAGAGCACCGTGGCAACAACACAGATACCGGAAGTGACACAATACGTTACCGTAAAGCACGCAGAGCAACGTCTGTCTCAGTCCATGTTTACTGCTGCCTCCTATAAATAAGACTTATCTATGTGGGACATGTTTTGTCCCGACTCTCAACAATCAGCAAAGTGTAGATCAGCAGGGAATTGTATCATTCATATTTAAAGGGAATAATGTTCAACACCATATAATATATAACATCTGTCTGTAGATCCACCAGTCTGCAGGTAAACAACCTGTCATGAAGCATCCACATAAGATATTAAAGCTAAACAAGTCATTTGACAAGCGCTACCTCAACACTGCCTCTGAGTCCAAATATGACTTGTGTTGTTTCTCTAAAGGTAAACATGATATCTCTACTTTCAGATC
Source organism: Larimichthys crocea (assembly GCF_000972845.2). Classification (NCBI taxonomy): domain Eukaryota; kingdom Metazoa; phylum Chordata; class Actinopteri; family Sciaenidae; genus Larimichthys; species Larimichthys crocea. Next base: position 21,398,759 of record NC_040011.1, read on the forward strand.
TGATATTAACATATTGTCACCTACCTTTTCAATTATTCAAATCATCAGGTAATGAGTTGTTTGCCTCTTTACACAGTTCATCAGATGTGGACTGAAACACACTTGAACAAGTTGACATTTCCATGCATTGTCTCATTGTCTCAATTCAGACACACTGAAAGTGAGTGAAAGTGGTTAGACTGATGAGAGAAACTAATGGCCAAGGTGTTAAATCACCCAACCCCCTCGACACCCACCACCAACCAAAGCCCCATCTGACACCCTCCTCCTTCCCCCACAACACTCACAGACACACGACAACAACATGCAGAAGAACTTCATCACTGAACACAATTATGTAAATAAGATACCTTTTGTTTTTTTATTCAACTCGCTCAGACTGCAAGCTGCAAATCTTTTAACTGCAGCTGGACAGAAGAGAGAAGGTTTGACTGATACTACTGGACAAAATATGTAAAAACATAACGATCTATAATTATGTCAGCCTGTAATCCATCAAGTGAACTGCTTAAAACAAAGCATTAAAACATGAATGCATGACCATAATCTGTTCCAATGAAACCCAGAACTCAAATGCACCAACTGCACATGTGGAACGTGTCCAAGTATGCAAACAGCCAATCAAGTATGTACAGAGCTTTCCAGGAAAAACCATTCCCCCTTTGTGCCAGGCAGAAGAATCCCTTCAGCCTGTTTTCAATCACTAATGGCTCTCAACTGACATTACTGAAAAGTTAATCCAAAATGTATTATTATTACTTAAAAAACTTTTTATCATGAAATAGAAAATGTACGCCAAAACAAGAAGACATCAAAACAAACCACCAAACATCACCTGTACAAGAACTGTAAATTATAAATGATTTATTGTCATTGCTTACATTTCATTTTTGTTATTTTTAACAAATTTTGTTATCTTCACTTATATTCAGTTTACTCATACTGTGCATACTGGATCCATTGCACCATTTCATTACATGTTTCTATTTCAGAAAAAAATACAAATTAAAAATGTTATCCTTGTTTATATTCCTGTGTGTACACATACCTGGCCAATTTAAGTGATTCTGAAAATGTGATGTAAAACTGAACCCAGGATTCAATTGTCAGGTCCAAATTAGAGCAGGTTTTTCCATGCTGAATGTATGGATGCCTGCAGCAGCCTGCAGCAGAATCAATTTCTAGAGAAACATAAACTTGATGTCACAAACAAACAAACAGACAAATGTCAGTGAAGGTGGAGTTCATGGACCAAACATGATACTCTCCCAGTTTTGTCCTCACATGGTTCATTTGACAGGAGTGATGTAGACAGTGAATGAGAGAGAGAGGGGGGAAACCAGAGGGAGCTGGTGAATCAGATGATTGTTTCACAGCAGTTTACTTCATTACAAACAGACACACACCCCCAGCACCCCTTCCACACACTGTAGCACAGCCATGCAACTAAGTTCCACCTGATTTGGTCTGAATACAGCCTAACATGGTAAACACCTTGGTTTACTGTTGCCCAGAAAGCTACCTACCATCTTCCGCACATACAGTTTGGACAGTCTGTATATTGGGCAGGGCTGTCGCTGGGTGTGTGTAGATCTATATTTTCTATGCTTTTACACTCTGGACCCTCAATAAAACACTTGATTAGCTAATAATTACTTGTTGAGAAACATTCTTCATGGTTGAGGTAATGAGGTAAATGGTGTCAGTTTGTCATGCAAACTCCCAACATGCTCTGCTCTACACTGTAGTCCCCACAAGGAGCAGAAAAAACATCAATAATGTGAGAAGGACTGGTGACTAAGGGGAAAATGCTTACTCAGCTCAGAGCCACACCTTGCACTGTACTGAGGCCAGTGATAAAATAAGACGACCTCTGGAAACTGATGACATTAAGAGCTCTTCCTGATTTGATGACTATTACCTTAAACAAAATGTATGCTTACTCACTGAGCATCTGGGCAATGGTCTAAAAAGATGATGGTGCATTTTGACTCTGCTTTCACTGTAGTTAGTCAAAAGATATGATTCATCAGAGTGGATGGAAAATCAACATGTATAATATCTTTGGATAATCCTACTTTTCTGTCACGTCAGAGCGCCAAAGAAAGGTGTGACAGTTGTATTACCATGGTAACAAGCACAGCCCCTGCCATCACTCACAACATTCCTTAATTTCACATGGCCCATATGAAATGTATGGACTGCAGTATTTTATCCAGCTGAAAATGTTTTAAGAAAGCTGCACATTTCCATCCTGTTATTATCAGTAGTTAGTTCTTCAAGAGATCAGCTGTTGGCTCTAATTCTGCTTCTACCGTGTCATCATAGAAATTTATGACATGGCATACAGTGGTATCAAACATACCTCACCCAGCTTTAACATGACATGAGATGTAAGCCATCAGATCAGTGTGAGTGTGCAGGGCACAGCACATAAATTAATATGTGTGGCTCATATCTTTATTACAGTGTCACTTATTGCCCTCTCCACTGTAGGTGGTCCAGCAATCCATAACATGGTTCTTCCTGAACCTCCATCAAATCTTGGCAGCAGGTTCTTCAATAACTTTTACTTCATGTCACTAAAATGCAATAGAAAGAGCAACTGTACTGTGTCGTCAAAGTATTACTGTTGTGTTCAACAAAAAACTCAAGAGAGCGGGTGAAGCAAGATGTTGGACAGAATAAAATGGAGGAAATAGCACTGAATCCAGAGAACTTGTGAGGCAGGCACAAGCTGGTTGGTGGACCAAAACAGTGTCACATAAAGGTTAAACTGTTCCTTTAAAGCACTGGTTGTCCTCATCTGAGGCAGGTGATTGCTGCTTACTGATATATATATATATATATTTTTTTTTTTTTTTTTATTATTATTTATTTATTTATTTTTTTAAAGCACTTGTATTTAACCCTTTGCATGTTTGCTTTGGTCTGACATGCCCACAGAGGGGTCAAGGATGGACAAATCATGAACAAAGAGCTTCTTTTATGCTGGACGTGCTGCTGTGAAACTACAAGACAAACTAAAATGAAGCTGTTGAAGTAAATAATATTAGACACAGTGACTCAGCCATATTAGATTTAGAGATGTGAGGAATCCTTTCAAAAAATCTAAAACATGACACACATCTTCAGACCTGAGGTCTGCCGAGCTCAGCATCACACCAACTGCCATATGAGTGTTTTACTATGACTGTGCAACATCCTGCAGCAAGTTCATGCAGTTTGGTTTCACTGCCAAGAAGACAGGTGGGCATCTGCACAGTGAGGCTGCATTCAATGGCATAGGAATAATCACAACCACTCAAAGAAATTGCACCAACCTTTTAAAGCTGTAGTCTCTTTTTTCTGGTATTTGGCTCTCCTCCCTGCAGGACATCAACAGGGTGCAGTCTCAATCAGCTACATTACATAATGCTTAAATGTTGCCAAGCTCCCTGAAGGTTAGTCCCAGTATCTAAGAAATAACCTCAGACCAACCTAAGCCCATTTCAAATTATGCCCAGTTTGAGCTTGTTCTAACACAGACTGCTGCTGCTGAAATGATCCGCACAGACAGGTTCACCTATTAGCATTTGAACTGTCTTACTCTCGGGGAATGGCGCACACTGCTCAATCCACACTGGATTATGGTGCACAGTCATGATGGAAAAAAGTTGAAACAATGTTGAAATAAAGGTTGATTTCTGTATTCAGTGTGTGCCGAAGTATACAGCATAAGAATTAGAAATGCATTTCGTGTAATGACGAAGGCTTTCTGTGCGTTTGTGATTTCTGACAAGCAGGAAACAATCAAATCAGAGAAAAGCTAAAGAAGTTCGGCGGACTATCGTCACAGCACGGTATGTTCTATGACAAACATATGTCATCCATCAAACAGACAAAAACATAATGGTAACAGTGTGATCGTCACAGCGAGCCGCTGTGAGCAGGCAGCGTCAGGGCGGTGATGAACACTGCGTTACCTGAGGACATGGTGCAGACTTCTTTTGCTGCATTGACTCAAGTCCGGTGGGACGGACCATGTGACCTAACTCTGCACCGTTATGGAGGGCCGAACTGGGCCGTATCTGTTCTCCAGCTAACTGCGAACAACCTGAGACACCGAGCTCAGCATCGGACTGTGCAAACACACACCGCAGTGATAAACTTGTACAAATGCCTGCATGTCTGAGTGCAGAGTGCGGCTCTGCGCGGACTGAGAGGCGAGGTCCCAAACACTGCGACTGTCCCTGAGAAGCCCAGGCACAGCTCCGTGGCCCTCACAGCCTCCCTGCACTGCACCTGAGCTATTAAAAGACTTTTGGAAGACTGAATAACACTGTAACGCAACGCAATCCCAACTCAAAGGCCTTTACGTTGAAATATCACTCGAGTGCACGCGAACGCGTCCCACAGCCGACCACACCGAAGCCGCGTACGTGCGCGCACATTAATTGCTATCAGAGACGACCAGAGCTGCAAAGTACGAAAGTGTTTGGAGGTTACGGAATTGTCTTACTCACCTGATATGATCTTCTCTGCCGCCGTTTCTTTCTCCGTCATCATGTCCCGTAGTTTCACCTCCTCCCGAGCCTTCTCTCCGATGCAGCTACACCAAGCAATTTTCCTGCTTTTCTAAGAATACCGAGCCAAAAGAGAAAAATAGCAACAAAAACAGACAGCACGCCGCTAATTCGGCGTTCCTCTCGGACTCACTCCGCTCTGCTGCTCCCCAGTCTGTGGAAAGGCCGTTAAAAGCACATGGACAGGATTTAGGGTTTTTGAAGTAAGGGGGGGCAGTGAGCCTCAGCAGAGAGGATGTAGGACCCCAGACTGCTGCTGCTGCTCTGCCCGCCCCTCCCAATCACATTCACTGCTGTCCTGGGCAGCAATGCTGCTGCAGCTCTGCTCAGGACAGCCGGTAGGGATGCTGTGCTCTCCACACAAACATGTGAGTCCAGAGATCATGGAGATTCGAGGAGGAAACTTTATGAAGAAATGGATTTCCAAATAAAAAGACATCAGAGAATGACCTCATTCACAACATTTAGCTTGTTTCTTCGATAATTAAGCTCATTACTCAGACAGAAAGTATATAAACTAAAACATGAATATAAAGCCATCGACAGGGTGCTGAAATATGACAAATATCACAATTTTGAACGTGAAAAACGTGAAATATGGGTCCAGCAGGAACACACTGGGTCAAGTTGCTCCTGTATGTCTGCGGTGTCTAATGGCTCAGTGATCAACAGGGATTGAGTCCCATTTGGATTTTCAAACTGCTCAACTCTCTGAAATCTCTAATCTTATTGCGTCAACTCATTGAAACTCTGGCTATGTGCACCATTAAACAGTTGTTGAATAGCTCTAGTTCAAATCCTACATGCACCATAATGGTTGCTGAAATATGTAGCAGCTCTTCATAAAGTACCACATCAGTGCAGACAGTATGAGAATTCACAGTGAACCAACATACATTTCTGGTTGCTTCAGTTGCAGCAGTGACTCAGCAGCAAATCCTACCTCATTTACAGTTTGTGTGGGGGCAACAGGAAGCGATTAATGACCTCCAAAGAATTATATGGGGACAGAGATGCCTGTGTACATTCTCTGTGCAGATTACATATCTAAAACATGTAACTCTAAACCTTTTGTGAAAGCTGATGGGCCAAGGATCTAGGTGCTTAAATTTTATTAAAAAATAAAATAAAATAATCTGTATTTGATATTCAGATCCAGATCCTGACACAGATTGAGTTTCAAGAATTTTACGACCTTGGTATAGTAAGATCACGACTGCAAAAAACATTATGTCATGTTATGTTAATAACACTGCACATTTTTTTGTTTTTCTAATGACAAATGATACCAGGCAGGGTCATTCAAAATAATTCCCTCTACCACAAACCAATGTTAGAACCCCAGTAGTGGAAAAGGTTCTGAAAATAGGGATAATTTATTTCTGCAAACTCACTGGCCACTTCAGTAGGTACACTTGTATCTATTGTGATCCAATACAACAGATGTACCATGAACTCTGTATTTAATGAGCTGAAATGTAATACAAAATTCTACTTCATGTTTGCTAGTGAGGCTATAGTTCTGTTGCACTTGAGTGCATTATTTTAAAAGGTATTTCTAATATTATGGCACTCTTGTGTATGTAAATTGGGTTGTGAAAATATTAGGAACATCTCAGCATAATCAAGTCCAGTACATCACCACAGCAAACTACAATCTCAATAAGAAACATCAGGTAGAATTATCAACTTTCTGATAGTGTCAACAAAAACTGAAAATCATAAGCCTTGTTAAAGAAAAAATATTTTTCAATGGTTTCAGTAATTGCAGTTGGTTTATATAGAACAGTTCAGGTCATCTGAACTAGAGTACTGGTTCTTTTGTTGTGGCTGCTTCAGCCTGCCTGCTGACATGCTGCTTGAATTTACAGTTTCTAGTTAATTTAATTAGAGACTTTGTGACAGGAGTCAGTCGCAGAAAGGTGTTACTTTGTGCATCCTGCTGCTTTGATGTCTTCTACTGAGCAACAAGACTAAGTCAAAACCTAGTATATGGTCAATGTGTGGCCAGTCTGTTACTCAGATAGTCAGTGGTAGTGTCTGTAATTTGAATTCCTGAATGTTCAAAATTTCATTTATAAAATCATGAAAAAAAAAAAAAAATTATTATTATATTATATATAAGTATTTTTTTATTATATAAAGATATAGTGGAGTAACAGCGTCCTGAGCAAAGAAAGAAGTCACGCTCCCTTAGTGTGTGTGTTGTAATCTAGGATTCTCAGTGCTTCGTTTACATAACCAGTCTGGCCGTGCTAAGTGTAATTGTGACATCATCCATTGGTTTATGGACAACCATTTTGAAGCCTTCAGTTCAGCATTATGTTGTCATCTTAGGTTTTCAGATCCAGAATTGACTATATTTGGACAACGATGGAGCTGGTGAGTGACATACTGCGAGCTGTGCTGCGCTTGGTTTTAGCAGCAGGTCTAAAAGTGAGCAATCTTTAACTTTCCGTAATATCATCAGACACTTAAATGGGTGCATAGTCCAGCCATTGCAGTTGCCAGCTGAGGCATAGAGCCAGAATACTCACATCTCACTCACTGAACTGAAGTTTTGAGTTAATACAAACAAAAACTGTTTTGTGCAGTTTGAATGAAGAACTTGTCTGAGAGGTAAAATAACAGTTTTTGTCAATGGTGGGCCATAGCACCCATTTATTTTGGCTTGAGATGGTGGTGCTCAAGTGCAACATCTAGTGGCAATTAATGTTGTTTATACAACCTTTAAATGTTCAGCTGCAAAGTGTTCTCAGTCCTTTTTGTTAGTAGATAACATGACATGGTTCAAACTGCAGTAGGTACTGCTTCGTGTTGTGGAGAAATTTCTGAAGTCAAAGGTCAATGGTGAGGTCAGGAGTTTAGAAAGTGTTCAGGAGCCTCTGAAGTCTTATGTTGTAATATTTATTGACGCTTGGCCAAGGAGAATTAGAGACACTCTCAAAGTTCATCAGAAGTGCCTGAGTCGGTCTCACATTCTGCCCAACTCATCCTGGTGGATCGACTTTAGAATAGAATAGAATAGATCTTTATTGTCATTGTCACAGGTACAACGAGATTGAAAGTGCTTCTAGTCAGTGCAATAAAATCCTAGCATTAAAGTGACTAGTGACTGTTAAAATAACTAGAATAAATAAGAATAAAAATACCTGAGACATTAAAATGTACTAAAATAAATAAAATTAAACATATGCTAAAATCAAAATAAATACTAAATATGCTAAAGGGAGCATACACCCATAACGTAAAACATTAAAACATTGTGCACATCATTTTTTAGCAGCATTCACAGTGGCTATTGCAGTTGGATAAAAACTGTGTTTGAGTCTATTTGTTCTAGCACCAATGGCTCTGTATCGTCTGCCTGAGGGCAGCATTTTAAACAGGGGGTGACCAGGGTGTGAAGTGTCCTTTATGATGTTGTGGGCTTTCTTGAGACAATGGGATCTGTGTAGGTCTTCCAGTGCTGGGAGAGGGCAGCCGACAGTCCTTTGGGCGTTGTTGATGACCCTCTGGAGCGTTTTTCTCTGAGCCACTGTACTGCTGGTGTACCAAATGCATACGCAGTAGGTGAGTATGCTTTCAATGGAGGCACGGTAGAAGGACACCAGCAGTCTTTGTGTGATGTTATTCCTCCTGAGTATTCTCAGGAAGTACAGTCTCTGCTGGGCCTTCTTTAGTAGCTCCGAGGTGTTCACGCTCCAGGAAAGACTGTCCTGTATGTGGACTCCCAGGTAGCAGAAGTCTGCCACCCTCTCCACACTGTCCCCGTTGATGAGCAGCGGTGGGACCACAGTCTTCTTCCTCCTGTAGTCTATAATGAGTTCTTTTGTTTTTGCAGTGTTGAGAAGAAGGTTGTTGGCTGTGCACCAAGCCAACAGCCGCTCCACCTCTTCTCTATAGGCGGACTCATCCCCCCCGGAGATGAGCCCCACCACTGTGGTGTCGTCTGCAAACTTCACAATGGTGTTGCTGTGATGGACAGGGGTGCAGTCATGTGTGTAGAGGGAGTAAAGCAGGGGACTCAACACACAGCCCTGGGGGGAGCCAGTGCTGAGGCTAAGGGCCGTGGATGTATGGTGACCCACTCTGACTCTCTGTCTGCGTCCAGAGAGAAAGCTGCTGATCCACCTGCATGTGGCCTCAGGGAGCCCGAGGTCCCTCAGCTTGACCGCCAGCTTGTGTGGCAGGATGGTGTTGAATGCCGAGCTGTAGTCCACGAAGAGCATCCGCACATAGCTCCCCTGCTGCTCCAGGTGTGAAAGTGCAGCATGGAGTGCTGTTGCCACTGCGTCTCCCGTGGATCTGTTCGCTCTGTAGGCAAACTGGTTGGAGTCATGGCTGGGGGGCAGGGCTGCTGTGATGTGACTGCGAACCAGTTTCTCGAAGCACTTCATGACCACTGGAGTGAGTGCCACTGGTCTGTAGTCGTTGAGGCTGGTGATGTGTGGCTTTTTGGGCAGAGGGACTACGGTGGAGGACTTCAGGCAGGGTGGAACAGAGGACTGGGCCAGGGATTGGTTGAAGATCCTCGTGAAGACTCCAGCCAGCTGGTCTGCACACTCCCTCAGCACCCGTCCTGGGACGCCATCCGGACCAGCCGCCTTCCTTGGATTCACCGCCCGCAGGGTGCGCCTCACTTCCTGTTCCTCAAGAGTGAGGGTTGTGCTGCTGTGGGCTGTGTGGTGTAGCTGTGCTGCCTCTGGTGCTGTGACCTCGAACCGAGCAAAGAAGATGTTCCACGGTTGGTCTTGTAGTTGGTGAGCTGCTGGACGCCCTGCCACACCTGCCGGCTGTTGTTACTGTCCAGGTGGTTCTCAATCCTCCTCCTGTAGTCTGCTTTGGCCTCTTTGATGCCTCTCTTCAGGTTGGCTCGGGCTGTGCTGTAGAGGTCCCGGTTGCCGGACCTGAAGGCCGTGTTCCTCTCCCTCAGTAGCTTCTTGACCTCCCGGGTCATCCAGGGCTTCTGGTTGGGGTAGGCCCGGCTGTGTTTTACCACTGTGACAGTGTCTATGCAGTTCTTGATATAGCACAGTACACTGTTTAAACCCCAAGATAACACCACAAATATTACACGCCCAGAATTAGTCAAAGAGAATGTTTTTACCCATGGGGGTGTTATTGTCAGCATATTCCAGGCTGGAGCCACTGTTTGTGTTAAAGAAACGTCAAGGTAGTGGGAGGTAGAATGGGTTGTCCACTAATAAGAAAATCGGCGGTTTGATCCCCAGTTTGATCCCCTCCAGTCTGCATGTCGAAGTGTCCTTGGGCAAGATACTGAACCCCAAATTGCTCCTGAAGGCTGTGCCATCAGTGTGTGAATGCGTATGAATGGTTAGTTCCTCAAACTGATGAGCAGTTGGCACCTTGCATGGCAGCCAATACCACCAGTGTATGAATGTGTGTGAATGGGATATGTACTGTAAAGAGCTTTGAGTGGTCGGAAGACTAGAAAGGTGTTATATAAGTACAGTCCATTTACCATTTAAAGCCCTCCAGCCAAACAGGAGTAGAAGGAGATGGTCACTCTGCGACAAAAACACCAAAGACAGTATAAACTATGGACATGGTATCTGTGATATCCACCGTAGATTTCTGAAGACTCGTTGTGAAGCTTAGTGTGGCGGCTCTGGTCGTTGCCATCTTGGCAGTCCTACATCTGCGAACACTTAACTAATCCAAAAATGGGCAAACATGGATGGAGCTGAGGTGGACTGAATGAAGCCTGTGACAACACTTACCAAAGCAGTTACACTCTACATAACTTTAAGCCATAATATAATTTTAACAAGTGCATTCTTTAAATAATTCAACGTGAGTACAATTGTCATGAACAGGCACATTATCCATAACACAGAAAATACATGCTCAGCTTTGTATCAGCAACAGCTGCACAGCTAATAGACCACACACACTAACTCACAAACACCACTCCTCATCATCAAAAGCTATTCTGTACCGTCATCATGCCTCTTTGCCACTTGTCGATGCGAGGACCATGGAATTAAACATAATTAGCCTGAAGCTCCATGTGGAGCTGGGATGTGTTCATGTATGCTCATGTGGTAAGCATATGAGGTATAAGATAATAAGAATGTATTAGAAATGCATTCTCTCTTAAAATTACATGTGATTCGCCAAAGTATACCACTATAGACCAGATCTAAAGCCTAAAAGTATAGCCAAAGAGAGTTGCAGGAATCTAGTTTTAGCTTGGATTTCTTGAATATGCTAAAAGGTTGTTTTGGAAATGGCCTACCCCAGCTGTAAGCTACTGTCTGTTAAGTCTGAGTTTAAAATGTTGTAGATTCAATTTCAAAAATGATACTTTCGACTCTAGAGTTTATAAATTGAGAGTCATTTTCTGTTTTCTATTTAAATAAATATATGATATATTTGGTATAACAATGTGTTCATACATGGTAGGATGATTAATAATGAATTTAGGTCAGTGGTGCCCAATGATAAATTATATCAGTGACATTTAGCAGTTTAACTATGAAGAGGGTAAATATCAATACAGTCAGATACAAATAAGTAGAAGAATCTATGAATACATTAAAAAAATATTTATTAACACAAGATCGGGCAATTATAAAAGAACACTGACAGACATTCTTAAACATAATACATAATATACAAGTAGACAAAAATAGACAGATAGAGCATGGATTACAAAACGCCTGTAAAAAGAAAAATACTTTATATAAAGACATCATAAGACATAGAGCCAAAGAGACAGAAAAGAAAATGAAAGATATTTGTGCTCTGCACTGTCATTACAAATCAAACAAGAGATTCAAATTAACCAAACTAGCTGAGAAATTACTGAAGAAATGGGCAACGGTTTATCTTATCTTATTTTAGTACTTATGGAGTACCTTAAGGGTCAATATTAGGGCTGAAATTGTTTGCTCTGTAGATCAATTATATATACATCAAGTATCATATGGATAGAGTATGATGCGAACTTTTTTGTTCGTGTAGAATTTACAGCAGATGATCACATCACGTGAGAAAATGAAAAAGGTGGTTTGAACTTAAATTTGAACAAACCAAAGATTATGTTATATGTGTTATATATAGATATATATACACTATTCACAAAAAGTTAGGGCTATTCGGCTTAGAGTGCACTTAAAATGCACTTTTACCTTTACAGTGAACTTCATTTGACCTTCTCTAAACTTTTAAATACACGTTTCAGTACGCATTGCATAACATACTGTTCTCTAACAAGGTGATTGAAAATCACAACAAGTGTGTCATCCATGAATAGACCACTAAATGTTCTGCTTCAATGACAATGTGATGGCCACAGCTGTGGCCACACAACCATAAATGTCGGTAATCTTCTGAACTCACACATTTGTTTCTTTCACTAACAAGGACCACGCCCATACAGATGAAGTTTAAACATGTTTATTACAAGTGACATTCTGGAAGCATGGGTGATGGGCTGCGGGGAGGGTTTAGGGAGGGGGGGTTAGAGGGGTTGAGGGATGGAGGGATGATGGGATGAGGGTCGGAGGATGAGGGATGTTAGGATGAGGGATGAAGGGATGATGGGTGAAGGTCGGAGGATGAGGGATGTTAGGATGAGGGATGAAGGGATGATGGGTGAGGGTCGGAGGATGAGGGATGTTAGGATGAGGGATAAAGGGAGGGAGGGAGGAAGGGATGAGGGGAGGAAAGGTGAGGGGGATGAGGCGGGACCATCTGTAGAGTGGTTCTGAGGTTGACGGGAGGGATCCTGGAGGGAACCTGGGGGGATGGAGACTCTGAGTGGGGGAATGTCTCTCTGCGACTCTACGGATTAGAGCCCCAGGAGAAAACTTCATGAGGAGAGAAGCGCGTGCGCGTTTCGGATTTCGTTTAGGTTGTTGCGGACGTAGGATAGGTATGTGGTTGAAGCCCAGCGGCCTAGGATTTTTGTGATGTTATCAGTTATACCCTCTCTGGAAGCGGTGGAGGCTGCTCCGATACGGAAGGAGTGCCCCGAGTACGGCTCCGGGGGAATGCCGGATCGGAGCAGGATCTGGCAAAAGTGGTGGCGGAACCAAGAGCACGTGGCTACTCTGCCAGTCTCTGAAATGAACAGAGGGTCTCTGGGGGAAGCTTGGCAGGCTAGGCGGGAGTTGATGTAATCGAGAAAGGGTTCGTATGGGCTCCAGAGTGAACTCAGTCGAAAGAGGTAGACTGGTTGGGGTTGCCCGGACTAGTTGGTTTTGCTGCGTTTGAGAAAATAGATTAGGGTATTGGAGGAGAGGACGGAGATGTCAGTTAATGATGCGTGATGGATCGTAGAGCAGGGTGGAAGTGGTGAACTCAGAGCAGCGTAAGAAGCCAAAGAATGTCAGAAGGAACATGGATTCTAGGACTTCGTCTGTGCTTGGGGATAAGTAGCCTTTGCGGAGGGTTTCGATGCAGCGGGCTAGGAGATCGGAAGTGAGGGGGAGTCGCTTCGGCATAGGGCGTGGTTCTGCCTTGCGAAGGCCTTTGAGGAGCATGTTAATGTGGGCGTGAGTCAAGGCGGGGCACGGAGACCCCGAAGATAATTTAATGAAGAAGTTTATTCCACTGAGGTAAACTTGCATGGTGGATGATTTGATTTTTTGGATCGAATGGGCAAACGTGATGAAATTGGAGATGGTGAGGACATCTAGTGTAGGGAATGGGAGGTTATGTGAGGCGTGGAAAGCTTTGAAGCAATTCCAGCCGGTTAGGTACAAGGAGAGGGTTTGTGGAGTGACGCTGTTGAGGATGGAGTCTCGTGATGTGGTGACCAGGTGTTCCAGCTGCAGAGTCGGAATCTGGAGCCAAGGGTTTGAATTTCTGGAGAGAGAAGCGGAAGAGAGAGTCAGTGATGGCATTTTTGTGGCCTGGAATGTGCGATGCTCGGATGATAAATTGGTGTTATGCTGAAACCAGTGTGAGCCTACGGATGAACTGCATGATGTCAAGGGAGTGGGACCGGCCTTTGTTAACAATGTCTGCTGCGGCGCTGTTGTCGGAGTATATTGCGATAGTTTTCTTGGACCATTCGTAGCCCCAAAGAATAGCTGCTATGATAACGGGGTATATTTTGTGGATAGTGGAGGAATGAGGGAGAGATGGAAATTCACAAGGCCATTTGGCTGCGAACCATTTGCCACTGTAGAAGCCACCGAAGCCTGCGGAGGGTGCTGTGTCGGTGAAGAGCCGGATGTCCTCTGGCTTGGTGATATGGTTGTCATAGAAAAATGATATTCCGTTTCATGTAGAAAGGAAGTGGTGCCAGAGTTTGAGCTCCATTTTGCTGGCTTCATTGAGCATGATGTGGTCGTGGAGATTTGGGGTGGACGTGGCTATCAAGAGGAGGTGTGAAAGGAAGGATCGACCTTGGGGGATTATGCGGATGGCGTAGTTGGGGTGACCTAACAGTGAGAGGAGTTGACGTATGGGAGTTTGTGGTTATTGATTAGAATCCAGCAAAGTGCTTCGGATAGGGAGTCGAATATTTTCGGGCTGCTCCTGCAGCCGAAGGTTAGGCGGACGGCAAAGTAAAATGCTCCCTTCCAGAAGACATCAAAGAGGTGCCAGTAATCTGGGTGGATGGAGAGAACTTTAAAGGCGCTTGTGATGTCTGGTTTGGCCAGCCAAGCTCCTCGACCTGCAGTGCGGATGAGGGAGATGGCATGATCAATGGTGGAGTACTGCATGGAAAAATCTGGGCTGAGGCTGTTGATGCTAGGGACGGTGGAGCCATGTGTGGATGATAGGTCAATGATAAGTCTCTTCTTTCTGGAGTATTTTCGGGTGGCTATGCCGATGGGGCTGATTCTGAAGGAGGGGAACGGAGGGCTGGAGAAAGGACCAATCATGAAGGTTTCTTTGACTTCCTTGGCCAGAAGTGGCATGAGAAGGAGGAATCTGGCATGGCGTGTAAACCTGGGTGAAAGCCATGGGTGAACCCCTGGATGAGGTAGTTGACGAACTGGCGGTCTGGGTGGTTTATTAAGGCAGAGGTGAAGGCATGGATGTTAATCGGAGTACTTAGATACTTACATGGACCGAAAAGGAGGAGCAGGAGGAAAAAAGGGGCTTTGGCTGGACGTGCCGCCGTGGGTCGCTGTGGAGGCTGCGGTGGTCTGGATAGGTGCCGGAGGGGCTGCGGTAGCTGTGGAGGGAGGAATAGAAAGGCTAGGATTGAAAGAAAAGGGAGGGATGTTGGTAATAATATGTGTAATAATACACTACCAGTCAAAAGTTTGGACACACCTTCTCATTTAATGGTTTTTCTTTATTTTCATGACTATTTACATTGCATATTCTCACTGAAGACATCAAAGCTATGAATGAACACATATGGAATTATGTACTGAACAAAAAAGTGTGAAATTACTCAAAACATGTTTTATATTTTAGATTACTCGAAATAGCCACCCTTTGCTTTGATTACTGCTTGGCACACTCTTGGCATTCTCATGATGGAGCTTCATGATGTAGTCACCTGAAATAGTCTTCACTTCATAGGTATGCCTTGTCAGGGTTAATTTGTGAAATATCTTGCCTTCTTAATGGGGTTGGGACCATCAGGTGTGTTGTGCAGAAGTCAGGTTGATACACAGCTGACAGCTCTATTTGACAACTGTTAGAATTTATATTATGGCAAGAATCAATCAGCTAAGTAAAGTAAAGAGAAACGACAGTCCATCATTACTTTAAGAACTGAAGGCCAGTCAGTCCGCAAAATTGCTAACACTTTGAATGTGTCCCCAAGTGCAGTCGCAAAAACCATCAAGCGCTACAACGAAACTGGCTCACATGAGGACTTCCCCAGGAAAGGACCAAGAGTCACCTCTGCTGCTAAGGATAAGTTCATCCGAGTCACCAGCCTTAGATGTTGCAAGTTGACAGCACCTCAGATTAGAGGCCAGATAAATGCCACCCAGAGTTCTAGTAGCAGACACATCTCTACATCAATTGTTCAAAGGAGACTGTGTGAATCAGGCCTTTATGGTCAAATAGCTGCTAAGAAACCACTGCTAAGGAAATGCAACAAGCAGAAGAGATTTGTTTGGGCCAAGAAACACAAGGAATGGACATTAGACCAGTGGAAATCTGTGCTTTGGTCTGATGAGTCCAAATTTAAATCTTTGGTTCCACCCACCGTGTACTTGTGCGACGCAGAAAAGGTGAACGGATGCTCTCTACATGCATGGTTCCCACCGTGAAGCATGGAAGAGGAGGCGTGATAGTGTGGGGGGGTTGCTTTGCTGGTGATACTGTTGGGGATTTATTCAAAATTGTAGGCACACTGAACCAGCATGGCTACCACAGCATCCTGCAGCGACATGCCATCCTGTCCGGTTTACATTTAGTTGGACCATCATTTATTTTTCAACAGGACAATGACCCCAAACACACCTCCAGGCTGTGTAAGGGCTATTTGACCAAGAAGGAGAGTGATGGAGTGACCTAGCCTCCACAGTCACTTGACCCAAACCCAATCGAGATGGTTTGGGATGATATGGACCGCAGAGTGAGGGCAGAAGGGCCAACAAGTGCTCAACATCTCTGGGAACTCCTTCAAGGCTGTTGGAAAACCATTTCAGGTGACTACCTCATGAAGCTCATCGCGAGAATGCCAAGAGTGCCAAGCAGTAATCAAAGCAAAGGGTGGCTATTTTGAAGAATCTAAAATATAAAACATGTTTTGACTAATTTCACACTTTTTTGTCCAGTACATAATTCCATATGTGTTCATTCATAGCTTTGATGTCTTCAGTGAGAATATCCAATGTAAAAAGTCATGAAAATAAAGAAAAAACACTAAATGAGAACGTGTGTCCAAACTTTTGACTGGTAGTGTATTTGTAGAGGACGTCATGCAGGACCACAGCAGCAGCCACGATCCATGAGAACCTGCTGGACGACAGAGCACAGGGCGCAAATGTGGCCAGGACCGGCGCTGGTTTAGTGTTTATGTTAACCCCTCTTGTCTTTGGTATGGGCTGATTACCCCAGTATATGTTCCCCTCTTGTGTTCAGTCAACAGTTCTGTTTTGTCTTCTGTTAGTTTGTTCAGTTGATGTTTGTACAGTTTTGTTAATTTGACCTCTTATGGGCCCAGTTCTTTCTTACTTTTCTTTTGGAAATTTGGTTGTTTCATACTTTGGGTAAATAAAGACCCCTTTTTTGAAATTTCTACCTGTTGTTCTCATTGTCGACTGACTCGGTCCCTCACAGACAGTTTTATTTAAACAGTCCTCTTCATCATGCTGTTCACATTGTGACATCATGACACCAAGACAACACCCAACAATCATCACCAGTACCTGGTCAGTGTGAGGCTTCAAACAGAAAGTACTCAGAGGGAAGTTACTGTAACAATAGGATTGTTTATTACATGTACAGGAGTTCCACACGGACAGAGTTAGGAGACGCACCTGTTAGAGGAATCACCAGCACGCATGTAAACTAACGTGAAGTGAGACCGAGTCTTTAATAAAGTTTAAGTAAGCATAGGAACTGCTTTAACCGTCCATTATGTATAGTGTTATACAGAACATAATGAAACATGGTGGCAGCGCGGAAAAATACCCTCAAGTACTTTAATTAGATAACGCACAGTCTAGCTAGTTAGCCGACGGTGACGATGGAAGGGCTAAAACCGCCGGGAACGTTGGCTTTGGATTCCGCCAATATAGCGAAGACATGGAGAAGTTGGAAGGAGGAGTTCGAGCTGTACATGGACCTTACTATGCCAACTGCGGACGAGACTACTAAAGTGAAGCTGTTCAGCTACCTCATCGGAGAAAAGGGTAGAGAGCTCTGGACAACTCTGGCGTCTACGAGCCCCTCAGCAAAGACCACTGTGAGTTTCATGATGAAACAGTTCGACGAATACTGCAACCCACAGGCAAACGAGACCGTTGAAAGGTACCGATTTTTCACGAGAAATCAAGGATTAGATGAAAATGTGGACACCTATGTAACTGACTTGAAAGTGCTCGCTAGCACCTGCAATTTTGGGTGCATTAAAGACTCTTTGATCAGAGACCGAGTAGTGTGTGGCACGAACAGCTCAGCACTGAGGGAGAGATTACTCAGGGAGGAAAAGCTAACGCTGGAGTCTTGTCTGAACATTTGCAGAGCTACGGAGCTATCGAGGGAGAATAGCAAAACACTTCAAGGTCAGACGGTAGAGGAAGTACATGCATTAAAACAGACAGAAGTGAAACTAAAGGAGAACGAGATACAGTGCAAATTCTGTGGCAAAACACATGAAAGGAATAAGAAAAAGTGCCCAGCTTTTGGAAAAAAGTGCAAAAAGTGCGGGAAGGAAAACCACTTTGCAGCTCAGTGCAAATCAAAACCAGAGACCAGTAAGAAAATGAGGAAAGTGCATGCTGTTACAGAGGAGACAAGTGACAGTGACTCATATGAGGATGTCAACTGCATAACTGAAGAACATGGAGAGAGTGAAAAGGTGAACCAGGTGAATGACAAACACAGTCAGGGCCGACAGCTGTTTGCTGGAATGAAGATAGGGAAAAAATTAGTTAATTTCCAGATTGACTGTGGAGCCACCTGCAATATCATTCCGATCGATCTTTTGAATCCAGACACACCACTAGAGCACACAGAGAAAGTGCTAGTGATGTATAACAAGACCAAGCTGACTCCTCTAGGCACATGCAGGGTGAAGGTCAGAAACCCCAGAAACAACAAGCTGTACAGACTGGAGTTTCAAGTAGTCGAGCAAAGCAGCAGAACCCCCTTACTTGGCAGAAAAGCTAGCGAGGCCATGAAATTAATAAAAGTACAATACGAAAACATTCTGGCTATTGACAGCATAGTAAAAATGGAGTCAAACACAGTGACAAAAGGAGGTCACATGACCATGGACAAAATAAAGAACGACTTTGAGGATGTATTCACAGGTGTGGGCTGTATGGAGGGTGAATATAGAATAGAGATAGATGACAAAGTACCACCTGTGAAACTGCCGAAGCGCAGAGTACCTGTAGCCATGATGACACCACTTCAAGAAGAACTCAAAGACCTAGAGAGAAGAGGGATAATTGCACCAGTGGAACGCAGCACTGATTGGATCAGTTCCATGGTCTCTATAAAAAAGCCTAATGGGAAACTGAGGATCTGTATAGACCCAAAACCACTAAATCGTGCACTAAAAAGAAGTCACTATCCTCTTCCAACCATTGAAGACGTATTGCCAGAGATGTCTAAAGCAAAAGTTTTCACAGTCTGTGATGTAAAGGAAGGCTTCTGGCATGTCAAATTAGAAGAAGAGTCAAGCTACCTTACTACATTCGCCACTCCCTTTGGCCGCTCCTAGGGCCTCCCAGGAGTCTACATCATAGCAGATGACGTGCTGATCACGGGTGAAGGAGCAACACAAGAGGAGGCGGAAAAGGACCACGACGAGAAAGTCAGAGGTTTCCTACAGAGGTGCAGAGAGCGCGACATTAAGCTGAACTCTGAGAAATTCAAGCTCAGACAAAAAGAGGTACCCTACATAGGTCATCTCCTCACAGCCGAGGGACTGAGGATGGACCCGGAGAAGGCACGAGCAATCAGAGACATGCCAAGACCGACCGATGTGAAGGGTATACAGAGACTAGTTGGGATGGTCAATTACCTTTCAAAATTCTATGATCACCTCTCTGATGACTGTGAGATTCTCAGACAACTCACGCGCAAGGAGAACATGTGGGAATGGACAGACACCCAAGAAGGAGCGTTTCAAAGACTGAAAGACAAAATCGCCAAAGCACCAGTCCTGCAATATTACAACAAGGACGAGGAGTTGACACTTCAATGTGATGCGTCAGACACAGGATTGGGGGCCGCCCTCACTCAGAGAGGTAAACCAATTGCATTTGGCAGCAGGGCACTCACATCAACTGAAAAGGGCTATGCCCAAATAGAAAAAGAATGTTTAGCCATAGTGTTTGGCATGGAAAAATTCCATCAGTATACTTACGGCAGGGAGGTCACAGTACAAAGTGACCACAAACCTTCTCTGCTGGAAATTGTGGTAGTGCCTTATGTCGCTAGGTAAGTCCTTTTTTCTCTTAGGCCATCCCTGTAGTATTCTGTTCGCTACACTCTGCAGCTTTGTGTCCCCTTTGGTCGCGGCCCTGATGGCACTCAGCCTCTCTGCTGAAATAGGGAGGTAGCTGACCATGTTCACAGTCTCTATGTCTGTCTCACACTCTCCTTTGGTGCTCTCTGGTAAGTAGGCTCTACTGAGGGTGTCCGCAAGAAGCATATCCCTACCTGGCACGTATGTCACATTGATATCGTACTGCTGCAGCCTGAGTAGCATTCTTTGCAATCTTTTAGGTGCACTAAGTAGTGGTTTTCGGTGGATATTTTCAAGAGGTTTGTGGTCACTTTGTACTGTGACCTCCCTGCCGTAAGTATACTGATGGAATTTTTCCATGCCAAACACTATGGCTAAACATTCTTTTTCTATTTGGGCATAGCCCTTTTCAGTTGATGTGAGTGCCCTGCTGCCAAATGCAATTGGTTTACCTCTCTGAGTGAGGGCGGCCCCCAATCCTGTGTCTGACGCATCACATTGAAGTGTCAACTCCTCGTCCTTGTTGTAATATTGCAGGACTGGTGCTTTGGCGATTTTGTCTTTCAGTCTTTGAAACGCTCCTTCTTGGGTGTCTGTCCATTCCCACATGTTCTCCTTGCGCGTGAGTTGTCTGAG